>NC_141535.1:94299285-94468928 GCF_021556685.1 Rattus norvegicus
TGTAGCTCAGTGGTAGAGTTCTGAGCTAGCACGCACAAGGCCCTGGATTTGATCAGATCTGGGGGCATGGCGGTGTTCACCAATGACCAAAGTCCTCTTGAAGGTTTGTCTTGGTCAGTGTTCTATTGCTTTGAAGAGACACTACAGCAACTTTCATAAAAGCAAGCATTTAACTGGCTTACAGTTTCTCTCAAGTTTGGTCCATTTCATCATGGTGGGGAGCATGGCAGCACACGGGCAGACATGGTGCTGGAGAAGTAGTTGAGAGATCTACATCTGAATCTGCAGGCAGCAGGAAGAGAGAGAGACACTGGCCTGTCAGGCTTTTGAAACCTCAAAGTCCCCTCCTTAATGACTTCCTCCAACAAGGCCACACCTACAAGGTCGTAGGTCATAGCTCCTAATCCCTCTCAAGCAGTGCCCAGGGAGCCTATGGAGGTCATCCCTATTCAAACCAGCAGACAGTCCCTTCACCTCCCACACTGGGAAACAAACCTGCGATGTGTTCACTTTGGAGGATGATCTGCATGGTAGAAAGCAAAAGAAAGGTCCAGTATGAACGGACTCTGGTTGCCTGAGCGTAGCAAGCATGGCTCTGGTGGCCTTGCTCCTCTTCCGCATTTCCTCAGCCTTGCTAAAACCGTCAAGTGACTTTCCTGAAGCCAACCACCGAGGTCTATTATGGTTTTGGCCTCTTCCGCCTCCCGAGTCTAACTACTGAGGCCCACCTCTTAAAGTATTGGAGCCCAGCAATCAAAAACCCAACAAGAATCAAACACCTCATCCTAACATGGGGCTTCCCGTTTTACCTTTATCAACTGCCATTTGTCTATGGGCCACTCTAGCCTCCTCTCCATCCAGAGGCAGTCCTTTGTCCCTCTGCCCCAGGACAAATATCCCTCCCCCTCTTATTTTTGCCTCCCCCTCCTTTCATCTATGTCCTGTCTTCTGTCTCTTTGTCTGTCTGGGGGAAAATAACTCTTTGGGCTGAGCATTAGGTCTGGGGGTGTCTTGTGCCAATATCAGCCCCTTTACTTCAAGTTATAGAGATCTACCCTGCACAAGACATGTCTGGCTCACTGTTGGGAAGACTCTTCTTGCAAAGATAGCTATAACTATAAACCTGGAGAAAGCAGCCCTGGTAACAGTGCATTCTGGGATTCAGGACGGCAAGTAGAGGGAGTTGAAATCTTAGAGGGAGGGAGGATCCTGGGCCCTTTTTTTTCCCTTTTTGGTCTCATGAACCAACAATAGCCAAAGGATCAGTTCTATAAAGGGGGATATCCAGCCGGGAGAAACTGGCCATCCAGCCCTCTGCCACTTGACAAACAGCTCAAGTGGAGAAAGAAAGAAGAAAAACATGTGGGCTGAAAACTCGAGCTGCTCTTAAGTAGAGATGTGAGAAATACCAAGATCTGTGTCACTAATATAGAAAGGAACTTGTCCTAGTTCATTAACTTGTAATCCCTAAAGGATTTGAAAAAGTCATTGAAAACAAAACAAAACAAAACCAACCGTACTTGCTCTGAAAATAGGGCTTTTTAAAGTGTAAAACAGTGTGTCTTTTGCTCAGCTCATTCAATTATATATAAAGTAAAATGCATTTTAATGATGCTTTCAAAAAGTAATTTTGTATGTATGGGGCGGGGGTGGGTATGTGCACACAAGTACAGGTGCGGTGTCTGGGGAGCCCAGAAGCAGCAGAATCACTGGAGCTGGAATAAGGGGAAGGTTGTGGGGGTTGGGGATTTAGCTCAGTGGTAGAGCACTTGCCTAGCAAGCGCAAGGCCCTGGGTTAGGTCCTCAGCTCCAGAAAAAAAAAAGAGAGAGAGAGAGAGAGAGAAGGTTGTGGCCGTGCCCAATACGCTGAAGAGCAGTATGTACCCTTAACCACTGAGCCATCTCTCTGCCCCTCAGTGGAACACATTTCAAATGCTGGGCAAAGGGCCTTTGTGAGCAGGAATGCTTACTTATGAAGGCGTAGTAGTATGTAACAGAAATTTTGAAATGGACAATCCCCCAATCCTTATCTTAGATTCTGTTGTTCATTCTCCAGAAGATTTTTGTTATAGTTTTCTTTAATGCTCATTAAAATGAAAGGTATCATTTTAATGAATGTGTCAATAGACTTTCATTTTTCCATTGAAAAAAAAGTGCATACGCATAGGCAATATAAAGAATAAAGCATGTATAGAATTTCATAACTAGTGAAAAGTTCTAAATCTTGAGAGAACAAGCTGAATGTGTTATGCGATACAGTCTGGAATTGTAGAGTAATAGAACGATTTTCTAAATATAAATTTCTAATATGAATATGAAGAATAAGAGAAAAATTAATATCTAACTTTTAACATTGAATTTATTAGTAAAAACGCTGTTGTGTTTCTCAGATGAAAAAAAAAACTTTTGCAACATGAATTACCTCCAGCCATCCTAGCTCAGTTCTACAGACGGAGTCATGTAGACAATAAGAATCCCCTTTCAGCTCTGGAGACAGGAAGTGCGAGAGGAGGGTCCCAGCATGATGGGGTGCCAGGGAACCAACCCCACTGTATGGCCTTGAAGACGTCTGGCTACTGTCTGCTGTGCTATATAAAGAAAGGGGAGGAAGAGGGAGTGTAAAGTAGGATGTGGGGATAGGAGTGGGGAGGAGGGACCAGGTCTAGCCTCTTGGTATCGTTTCTTACCAGCGCACCAGTTTCATCATGATGGCTCCATCTTCCTCCAAACTTAATTATCTCCCGAGGGCCCTGTTTAGTTAAGGTTACTATCACTGTGATGAAACACCATGGCTAAAAGCAAATAGGAGAGGAAAGGGGTTATTTTCCTTACACTTCCACATCACAGTTCATCACCTTTGGCAGTCAGGACAGGAAGTAAAACAGCAGGAGCCTGGATGCAGAGCTGACACGGGGCCACGGAGGGCGCTTCTTACTGTCTTGTCCCCCCCCTGGCTTGTTCAGTTCAGAGATGGCACCACCCACAAGGAGCTGGGCCCTACCCTGTCAATCACTAGTTAAGAAGACATCCTATAGGCTTGCTGACAGCCTAATCTTCTGAAGGCGTTTTCTCAGTTGAGGTTCCCTCCTCTCAGATGACTCTAGCTTGTGTCAAGTTGACATAAAAGCCAGCCAGCAGAGGCCCCTTCTCCTTCACCGTGCCTTCAGGCTGTGGATCCATTACAGGACAGTAATCCAAATGCTTGCTGCTTTTATTTCCCTGCAGTAGCCCAAGGTTGCAGAGTCCCACTAGATATTGAATACAGACAAGGCCCCATCTACACTCATATTGCAATGGAGACCCAGCTCAGTGGTTATCAGCACTTGTCTTATTGAGAACCCAGGTTCATTTCCCAGGATCCACATGGCTGCACACAACTGTGTGCAATTCCAGTTTCAGGGGATCAAGCATGCATATAGTGTACAGACACACATGCAGGCAAAACACTCATGTGATTGTGGTGTTTTGAATAGGTTTGGCCCCCATAGATTCATGTGTTTGGATGCTTGGCCCACAGGGAGTGGTGTTATTAGGAGGTGTGGCCTTGCTGGAGTAGGTGTGGCCTTGCTATAGGAGGTGTGGCCTTGTTGGAGAAGGTGTGGCCTTGCTGGAGGAAGTGCATCACTGTGTAGGCAGGCCTGAAGCTTTCCTAAGTTCAAGCTGTACCCGGTGTGCCAGTCTACTTCTGCTGTCTAAGGATCAGGACGGAGAACCTCAGCTCCCTCTCCAGCTCTATGTCTGCCTGCACACTACCATGCTTCCTGCCATGATGATAATGGACTGAGCCTCTGAAACTGTAAGCAAGACCCAATTAAATGTTTTCCTTTATAAGAGTTGCCTTGGTCATAGTGTCTCTTTATAGTAATAAAATCCTGATATGCATAAAATAAAAATAAATCTGAATAACAAGAAGAAACTCCTCCCTCCCCCCAAAAAAACTAGTGACTCAATCGTTCCAATTGGCTTAGGTTCTGCCCTGTTCTAGGCTCTGAGCCTCACCTGGGGAGGACATGTCAACCGTGGATCAAGTTGAGCATTGTTTGTTCACTTCATCCATCCTCTCAGGGTGACTCTTGCTTCTGTCCATAAGGTCAAGCCCTTGTGAAGATTTCCATCCTACCAAGATTTCCCAGGATGCCATGTGGTAGGGAGTATATGCACATGTGTGGCCAAGGTGTGGGTTGGCGGTGCAGACCAGTTTTACACAGCAGACAATGCTTTCTTTTCTCTCCAAAATGATCTACCAGCTCCTTTAGACTCTGGTCTTAACCTTGGTCTACTAAGAATATCTGTGCCTGCAATTCTCTTTTCGCCTTCATCTCTGCCCCGTGCTTTTGGATAAAAAAAAGAAATTCTTTTGACTCTAAAATCAAAGCTCCAGGAAGTACCAATTCTAGCCAATGGGCAGTGGGCTAGAAGCTGGCTAATTTCACAGCCACGAAGCCTGTGAATTCCTGTCTGGGGATCACCTGGAGCCTCCTGTATTTGACCTTTCAAATTTTGATTTGTCTTACTTTGCTCTTTATTGCTGTGATAAAACACCACGAGCAAAAGCAAATTGAGAAAAGGAAAGGTTTATTTTCATCTAACACTTTGCAGACCAACATCAGGTGAAGCCAAGCAGGAACCCAGCTGGCTGGGACTCTTGTATCTGAACTGAAGCAGAGATCACGGAGAAACACTGGTCTTTGGTTGTTCCTCATGACTTACTCAGGTTACTTTCGTATACCAGCCTGGACCACCTGCGTAGGGGTGACACTGCCCAGAGTGGAGCTCTGGGCCCTCTCATATTAACCATCAGTCAAGAAAATGCCCTGCAGACTTGCTTACAGGCCAATCTGATGGAGGTAATTTCTTAATTTAGGTTTTCCTTTCCCAGATGACCCTAGCTTATATCAAGTGACAAAAACAAAAATCAAAAACCCAACTAACCCTCACATACTTATAATAATCTGTTGCATTAGTTGGGGTTCTCTAGAGTTACAGAGCTTATAGGATGAATCTTTCTGGGTTCATTCTCTCCCTGGACACTTCCTCTCTCTTTTCATTGTTTCTAAAATAGTGTCTAATGTATTCCAGGTTAGCTCTCATCTCATTATGTAGCCGAGGATGGCCTTGCACTGATCCTTCTGTCATGATCTCCAAAGTGTTGGGATTACAGGCACTGTCAGCACCCCAAAAGATGCTGCGGGGGCTGGGGATTTAGCTTAGTGGTAGAGCGCTTGCCTAGCAAGCGCAAGGCCCTGGGTTCGGTCCCCAGCTCCGAAAAAAAAAGAAAAAAAGAAAAAAAAAAGATGCTGGGAAGCGTCATTCCTACTGATGAAGAAACGGAGGCTCATGGGAGTGAGGAGAGGGCGTGGCTAAGGACTAGCTCACTGTGACTCAGACCCAGGCAGGATCGCCCTTCCTGACCCACTGTGCCTCCGTGTCTTGTGTGGTTTACAATTAAACATGCCTACCCAGCAAACAGCAGGGCACCTCACACTGGCTCTCCACTAGGAGACTCGAGCGTGGAAGTGCACTTGTTTGTGGCGTGGCACGGCACAAGGCTCCGCGATATTCTGAACAGGGTTTCGGGGGAGCACTGCATACAGTGGGTAGAGGAAAATGGCTGCTGAGTCAAGACTCTTTTGTGACAGTTTGGGGCCATTCTGCTTCAATTCTGACTTGATGCGAGCTCCAAAAGGAGCAGAAGCTGAACTCTGCGCAGAAGCAGAAGCAGAAGCTAATTCATATACCTATTTATAGCAGTGTGTGCTCAGGGGGGTGTCTCTTAATAAGAGACTCAGAAACAGCACTTTCACTAAAAATGAATAGCAGAAGGCCCCTTTGCTCAACCGGTGCTTTAAATAGGTGGCACCAATTATCTACCATGATGCTGGAGATCTTCTACTTTCTAGAGATGCTTTGTTGATATATCCCATTACTAGATTATGCCACATAATCTCAGCAGATGTGAGATATCAGAAGAACGTGCTGTGGTCACCTACAGCTACATTCGCCAACAGCATCTAATACCAATGGGTGCTGTCTATTTAGTGTTGGTCAATGGCCACACATTATGGAATCAATGCTCTTTATGTAACTGGCTTTGGATGGTGACTATTATCAATGCCCTTGTGTCACAGGTAGTGGAGATGTAGAGGTTAAACTTGCCCAGTGTCGGGAAGTCCTGAGGAGGTGGATGGAGACTGGCTTTTAGGCCTCTTTGCACCAGGCCTAGCATTTAGTAGGACTTTTCAGCAAATCTTAGTCAACCAAACCCTAGAGGTTTCAAATACTTCATCTGCTGCTTTCACCTCGGAATTTCTTTGGTTCGTTTTTGGCTTTCAAGACAGGATTAATGGAGTCTGAGTTTTCCTCAAACTTTCATTCCTCCTGTCTCAGGGCTGGAATTATAGGCATGTCCCATGGTGAGTAACTCTTTTTGTTTTTAATTGGATATTTTATGTATTTACATTTCAAATGTTATCTCTTTCCCAGTTTTCCTTTTGGAATCCCCTACCCCCTAACCCTGCCTCTACGAGGGTGTTCCCCTCTCACCCACCCATTCCCGCCTCACCGCCCTGGCATTTCCCTACACTGGGGCATCTAGCCTGCACAGGACTAAGAGTCCCATCGATGCCCAACAAGGCCATCCTCTGTTACATAAGCGGCTAGAACCCTATGTGTACTCTTTGGTGGTTGATATTATTGTTCTTCCTATGGGGTTGCAAACCCCTTCACCTCCTTCAGTCTTTTCTGTAACTCCTCCATTGGGGTCCCTGCTTCAGTCCAATGGTTGGCTGTGAGCATCCACCTCTGTATTTGTCAGGTTCTGGCAGAGTCTGTCACTAGACAGCTATATTAGGCTTCTGTCAGCATGCACTTCTTGACATCAGTGATAGTGACTGGATTTGGTGTCTGTATATTGGATGGATCCCCAGGTGGGGCAGTCTCTGGATGGTCTCTCCTTCAGACTTGGCTCCATATTTGTCCCTATATTTCCTTTAGACAGGAGGTATTCTGGGTAAAAATTTGGGGATGAGTGGGTGGCCCCATCCTCCAATGGGAGGGGTCTTGCCCATCCTCTGAATATGGTCTCTACAGGTTCTATCTCCCCTTTGTTGGGCATTTCAGCTAATCTCATTCCTTTTGGGTCCTGGGAGCCTCTTGCTTTCCTGGCATCTGGGACTTGCTGGTGGCTACCCCTAGCATCCCATGCCCCATTGCTACACACCTCTGTTCAAATTCCTGACCCTCTGTATATCATCTCTGTCTCCTCCCATAGCTGATCCTGCCCACCTTTTCCACTCCCCTCCTCTCTTCCTCCAGAATCCCTCTACCTCCTTTGAGTATTTTGTTCCCCCTTCTAAGGAGGACTGAAGCATCCACACTTTGGTTTCCTTTCTTCTTGAGTTTCATATGGTCTGTGAATTATATCTTGGGTATTCCAAACTTTTGAGCTAATATCCACTTATCAGTGAGTGTGTTCTTTTGTGACTGGGGTTACCTCACCCAGAATGACATTTTCTAGTTTCATCCATTTGCCTATGAATTTCATGATGTCATTGTTTTTGATAAGTGAGTAGTACTCCATTGTGTAGATGTACCACATTTTCTGTATCCATTCCTCTGTTGAGGGACATCTGAGTAATTTCCAGCTTCTGGCTATTATAAATAAGGCTGCTATGAACATAGTAGAGCATGTGTCCTTATTATATGTTGGAGCATCTTTTGGGTATATGTCTAGGAGTGGTATAGCTGGGTCCTAAGGTAGTACTATGTCACATTTTCTGAGGAACCTCCAGACTGATTTCCAGAGTGGATATACCAGCTTGTAATCCCTCCCACCAACAATGGAGGAGTGTTCCTTTCTCCACATCCTCACCAGCATCTGATGTCACCTGAGTTTTTGATCTTAGACATTCTGACTGGTGTGAGGTGGAATCTCAGGGTTGTTTTGATTTGCATTTCCCTGATGACGAAGGATGTTGAACATTTCTTTAGGTACTTCTCAGCCATGTGATATTCCTTGGCTGAGAATTCTTTGTTTAGCTCTGTACCCCATTTTTATATAGGGTTATTTGATTCTCTGGAGTCTAACTTCTTGAGTTCTTTGTATATATTGGATATTAGCCCTCTATCAGATATAGGAATGATAAAGATCTTTTCTCAATCTGCTGGTTGCTGTTTTGTCCTATTGACAGTATCCTTTTCCTTATAGAAGTTTTGCAATTTTATGAGGCCCCATTTGTCAATTGGTGATCTTAGAGCAGAAGCCAATGATGTTCTGTTCAGGAAATTTCCCCCTAAGCCCATGTGTTCTAGGCTCTTCTCCACTCTTTCTTCTATTAGTTTTAGCGGATGCAGGGATGTAGTGGATGCATGGGTACAGAAATCCATCTAATTAATCCATTATATAAACAAACTGAAAGAACAAAACCACATGATCATTTCATTAGATGCTGAGAAAGCATTTGACAAAATTCAATACCCCTTCATGATAAAAGTCCTGGAAAGATCAGGAATTCAAGGCCCACACCTAAACACAGTAAAAGCAATAAACAGCAAACCAGTAGCCAACATCACACTAAATGGAGAGAAACTTGAAGCAATCCCACTAAAATCAGGGACCAGACAAGGCTGCCCACTCTCTCCCTACTTATTCAATATAGTATATAGTACATGAAGTCCTAGCCAGAGCAATTACACAACAAAGGAAGTCAAATGATTACAAGTTGGAAAGGAAGAAGTCAAAATATCACTATTTGCAGATGATTGGACAGTATACTTAACTCCGTGTACAAAGCTCAAGTCCAAGTGAGTAACTCTTAAGAGTTGTTTTGACACAAACCATTTTGGAGACAGGGATTCACCACACAGCATTGGCCTGCAACTCCACATGTGGATCAGGCTGGCCTCAAAGTTAAGATCTGGCTGACTCAGTCTCTTGAGAGCTGAGATTTAAGGCAGGCTGTTACAACGACTTTTTTGCTTCATAGTGGATACAACAAGTTGACTGAAAGCTGGGGCCATGAAGCCACCCTTCCTTCTTTCTGAGCTGCAGATGAGGCCTCATTCCAGCAGCATTTAGTGAGACCTCCCGCACTGATAGCACAGTGCAGAACAAGGGTCTCCTGCAGGTCCTGCAGTAGGGACTTGAGTTATACAAAGGCCCTTTTCTTAAAGGCCAGGCCTGGAGCTCTCCTATTCATTTTGCAAGGTGCCCAAAATCTCCCAGAAAAAAAAAATGCCTATAGCTAGCAACAGGTCAGAAAACAGCCTGGCACTCTCAGACGCCACTACCCAAGGGAAGCGCTCACTACCACCCCTTCCTTCCTGGCTTCTGATCACATCTCCATCTTACATTTCTGGTCAGCTCTGAAAACGACCCCCAGGCCTCATAAAAGGGGCCCCATTCTCTTTTGTCTCCTTATCAGAAGGTGCCACTAGGCTTTGGGGGTACCTATAGCTGTCCTACTTGTGCTCATTGTGTATTGTCTCCCTGGGATGTGAGTTCTGAGAAAGTGGAGCTTATCACCTCTTGTCACCTTTGTCCCTCGGGTGCCAGCATTGTGCCAGGCATGTCGAAGACACTACGTAAGTTCTGAGTAAATGGACAGATGGATAAGCAGCTATGTTACTTTGTGGTGCTAAACAAGGGCTGGGTTCCTGAATTATAGCCACAACTTTTTTTTTTTTTTTTTTTTTTGTACAGGGTCTTATTATACATACAATTCAGGAGAACCTTGAACTGTATATAGCATAGGCTGGGCTCGAACTCATGAAATTTTGCCTCTTCTTCCCAAGTTCTATGATTAGCCGCACAATCTCACATGCCCAACAGGATAGCCTCATTTTCCACAGTATGCATATATGTGTGAGGAATGTCGGTATCTAAAATGGTGTAAAATCAAGCACCCTCAACTTTAACCATTTATTTTTATCAGCCAACCTCTGCTTGCTTCTGTCCCAGCACAGCCCAAATTGGCCAAAACAAAGAAGGCCTTGCCCTAGGTGTCACTGACCCAGAAAGTTGAGAGCTACACAGTAGAGATCATGCTGATTCAGGTGCAGGGTGCTCTGTCACTTTAGGGAGAGATAAGGGATGGGAAGGAGACTGTGAATCACCAGGCGGTCAGAGGCAGGTGTTATGAGGCCCTGAAGGTGGAGGCAGCAGAGAGAGGTTTGGAGGTGAGCTACAGTTTGTTGCAGGAGCCCTTTAGAAGCTCAGCTGCAAACATGGAGAACGTGGATAGGGAAGAAGGCAGTGAACCTGACCTTGGATTGACCACCCCTAAGCGTTATGTGGTGGGATATGAGCACTAGGAAGAACAAAGACAAGATGGAGCGACCTCCCCTTTTCAGAGGAGCCCGGGAGGGCTGAGGAGCTAGCTGGACCTTAGGGTGAAGTGCAGTAAGAACTTTCAAAGGACGCAGGAGGTGGTCTAAAGTGTGTGCAGATGGAGGACTGGACCTAGGGGTTGGCTTTAGTCTGCACTCATGGAACTCTTGAGGTCTAGAAACAGAATTGCTTGCAAAGGCGATGAGTTTGCTTTACTCTTCTCAACGTTTATGAAGTTTTGTTTCACAGACAGGATTGCAGGCTCCAAGAGTGGATCCCAAAGTGCACTCACTACCTTTGAGCGGGATAGACTGGGTTTTCTCTAGGACGTCTACTTCTATGAACTCTGGACTCGGGAACCAAACTATTTTTAAAAGTCGGCCTTCCTGGTGGGGAAGCGGGGAGAACGGTGTGCAGAACCTCATATAGCACCCCAAATGCCTGCCCCAAATGAGACCAAAGGGATGATGTGTGTTTGCGCGGTGCCGGCCAGAAACGTGCATCCCCGCAGCGAAGTCAGACTCAGAAGCAAACACTCAGGCCGCCACCCTGTCGCCTGCTGAGAGGATCTGGCCGCCAACTCTAGGGGGAAGGGAGGGCAAAAACAAAACAAAACAACAGCAAAAATCCCAACATAATGAATGTCTCCGGGGACAGCTAGCCCTCCCTCAAGCTAACCCAGAAAACAAGCGGTCCACTTTCCCGGGAATGAGATGCGTCCCGGAGTTGAGAAGCCCTGAAGGATTGTCACGGGCTCCCAGAGCCCAAAAGGCAGCATCCCTTGATCGGCGCCCCAGGCTCTGCTCCCAGAGCTGGTGGCCACCACCCAAACGAGCGGCGCCTCGGGCGACTGTTCCTGCAGGATCCGCCAACTGTGCGCGCCTCCCGCCGCTGGGCACCGACAGCAGTGCCGAGAGCCGGACGCGGGCAGGGGCTTCCGGGGCCCGCCGGCGCCCGGACTCCGATTACAGGTTCACACCAGGAGCCCGGCAGGCGCGCCCTCGCGCAGCCCCGCTCCCCCGCCAGGCTATTCTTCTCCATTCATGCGGACGCCCAGAGCTGCCGCCGCCGCCGCCAGCGCGGCCGCCGTCGCCGTCCGTCCGGATTGGCTGGCGGCCGGGGCGCCGGCACTTTCCCACGGCCCGCGGCGCGTGCGGCTCACCGGCGGCGCTGCAGGCGCGGCCCTGGCACACGGCCAGGCCAATCGGGGCGCGCCGGGTGGGGCGGGTCGGTGGCTATTGCCGGGCTGGTGTCCCCGGCCGGCCCTCCATTCCTGCCCGCCGCCGGCCCACCGCCGCCCGCGGCCCCCAGCCGAGCTCCCGCAGAGCCGACGCACTGCCGCCGGGCAGGGGCGGGCTCCAGGGGCGGGGCGCAGCGGGCCTGGTCTGCTCGTCCCGCCCCACTGCGGCTGCCAATCCGCGTAGCGAGGCGCCGATTGGCGGGAGCCCGCGGTTGCCCGGGAGCCGCGGCCCCGCCCCTGCCCCAACCTCCCCGCCTCCTCCGCCCTCCCCCTATCCCTGGGAAGGGGCGCAGCGTGGGAAAGGGATGGTTGAGTTTTAACCAGAGGCTGAGCGTGAGTGGGATCAGTGTGCACGCACCGCCTGCAGCCGAGCGCCGAGCGGCCGCGCAGTTAACTCCTCCCTGCCCGCCGCGCGACCCTCCTGGGAGCCCGCGCTCCGCCACCATGAAGAGAGCTCACCCGGACTACAGCTCCTCTGATAGTGAGCTGGACGAGACCATCGAGGTGGAGAAGGAGAGCGCAGACGAGAATGGGTGAGTTAGCGGCGTCCGGCCGATCCGGAGCCGGAGGAGAGGATGGGGTGCGCTGGTGCTGGGTCCCCATTGCCGGGAGTCGTGGGCCGGCCGCTTCTGGCTGTGAGCGATCCTCTCCGCTCTATCCAGCTCAAGTTGCCAAAGAAATCTGAGTGTAGGAAGGCTCTGACTCCTCATCCTTTCTCAAGGCAATTGCTTCCCATCTTACAGAAACTTGAGTTCGGCGCTGGGTTCCATGTCCCCAACCACATCGTCCCAGGTTTTGGCCCGGAAAAGACGGAGAGGCGTGAGTATCTCCCCCCCCCCCCCCAATTTAAACACATATGCACATTGTTATATTAACTAACGGAAAGAACCACATTGCTCCTCATTGGAATGTACAGTCATAATGGAAATGCCTTCCTTTGTTTTTGTCTGCTTCCCATAGATCATCGAGAAGCGCCGACGAGACCGAATCAATAACAGTTTGTCTGAGCTGAGAAGGCTGGTACCCAGTGCTTTTGAGAAGCAGGTAATGGAGGAAGTATGAGAGCGCCTAGTGTAGCCTTCAGCACCTTCTGATTTCCTCTCCTCCATGCTTCTAACCTCCATTTGTGCCAGGTCGTTGAACGTCCTTACACAAATTCCAACAGATTTTTGTGGATACATCTCGTTTTGCTTTTGTTTACGTTTGTATTTTACATGTATGCATGTTCGTGTGCATATTTTAAGTTCTCCAAAAGCACTTGTGTCGAATAAGCCTCTTGTCATCTTCTTAGGGATCTGCGAAGCTAGAAAAAGCTGAGATCTTGCAGATGACTGTGGATCACCTGAAAATGCTGCACACTGCAGGAGGGAAAGGTATTCCTCTCCAGCTCAGCTGGCTCTGCGCGTGGAGGGAGCAGCAAGCGCAGTCTGGGATTGGTGCAGTCCCTGCCTGCTTTTGCTTTGGGGGTGGGGAGAGAGCTGTATGTGATTGCCAACCAGTGCACCTTCCACAGCACATGGGTTCTTGAACAGCGAATACATCACCCTAGTCCTCTCTCAATGAGCTAATGCACCTTTCAGCAAGTGCCTTCTCCAGGAGCTCCTCCAGTTGTGACAGCCCTGATTTAGGTCAAGTCAGTCACATTTGTCTGTTACTATTTAAGAAAACCTTGGGAAATGGCTTGTTAAAAACAACAACTAGATAGCCTCATATAGAGGATTTAGAAAACGAACTGCCAAAAGAATTTGGAGGAAAGAGACCTGCTGGGGCTAAGTAGAGAAAAAAAAATCTAACAGGGCGAGAGACTGAAGTCGGTGTCTGTCTCCAGCCCCCAGATTCTTCACCAAGGACCACGTGCCTAAAAGCTCCACGATGATAACTTACATCTGTGTGTCTAATGAATTTCACTGCTCTGTGGTTTCTCTGTCCTTGATGTATTTTTTGTTGTTGTGGAGGGAAAACATTAAAGGAGAGAACATAGTTTCAACTGCTGGTAGGGTAGAATTCCAATTTCTGCCCAGCAGCTTCTAATTGGACTTTGAACTTGCATTAGCAAACATATAATGTTGATTAATGCAAAGATTTTGGTCAGCTCCAAAGTATTTGGGCTTGCAGGACCCAAGCATGATCTGTGCTGTTTTATTCCTGTACGTAGTTGCCAGGAAGGGCTGCCTTTGGAGTGGAAGAAATTCAGGAAATGAGCAGAGCCTTGAAGGTTTTCTTTTGTTTTTGTGCACAGGTTATTTTGACGCGCACGCCCTGGCTATGGACTATCGGAGTTTGGGGTTTCGGGAATGCCTGGCTGAAGTTGCCCGTTATCTGAGCATCATTGAAGGACTCGATGCCTCCGATCCGCTTCGTGTTCGCCTGGTCTCCCATCTCAACAACTACGCATCCCAGCGGGAAGCCGCGAGCGGCGCTCACGGGGGCCTCGGACACATTCCTTGGGGAAGCGCCTTCGGACATCACCCACACATCGCACACCCGCTGCTGCTGCCCCAGAATGGCCACGGGAACGCTGGCACTACGGCGTCACCCACGGAGCCGCATCACCAGGGCAGGCTGGCCTCTGCCCATCCTGAGGCGCCGGCCTTGCGAGCGCCCCCTAGTGGCGGCTTGGGACCAGTGCTTCCCGTGGTGACCTCAGCCTCCAAACTGTCGCCGCCACTGCTCTCCTCCGTGGCCTCACTCTCAGCCTTCCCCTTCTCCTTCAGCTCCTTTCATCTACTGAGTCCTTCGACACCCTCACAGGCAGCAAACCTTGGCAAGCCCTATAGACCTTGGGGGACAGAGATTGGAGCTTTCTAAAGAACTGATGCTGTAGAACAAGGGAGGGGAAAGCTTAAAATCCCAGGTGTGCTGGGACAGTTGCCAACACCACCTTAAAGTCGTCAGTAAAGGTCAGGAAAAAGGTACATTTTCAGATAATTTTTTTCTAAAGACTAAAGGTTTGTTGGTTTACTTTTTTCTTTAATTTTTTTATCATGTCATGCATTAGCAGTTTTAAAAAAATTAGTTAATTTTTGTTTAAAAGATCCAATTGAGGTAGTGATTATGAACCAATACTTTGATCTGTTGACTGTTCTGTGCCTCATTTACTGTATAAATCTGTCTGTCCAAGAATGATTCCATTTGCCCCAGCTTGGGGAAATCTTAACATTAGTGTTTGGGATCTGTCTCCCGGCTCTGTAAGTTGCAATCTTTTGAGGATTCGTTTCCCAAACCACTATGCTCAATGTTAACATGATTTTGTTAATACGTTGACAGATTAAGGTGTTGTACAAGTGATACTCTTTGGGGAGGGAGGGTCAGCAAAGCATTATATTTCCAAACAAAGCGTTGACAAATCAGATGATCAGCTTTATTCTAGAGACATTAGCTCTCTGCCTCTTAGAGCAGTGAGGTGAGTGGACAAACTCGTCAGTGGCTCTCTGCCTCTTAGAGCAGTGAGGTGAGTGGACAAACTCGTCAGTGGCCCTGAATCCAGATGAACAGCTACTGTGGCCTGCCCGGCCTTTCTGATATTTCAGGTTTAGAAACAGCCACTGGTAGGCTAGGTCCCCATTTGGAGCGGTGGCAGCAAGTAAGACAATTATGTAGACCACGCCTGCACCTTGCAGACCCCGGCCATGCAAAGCATTTTCAGTCTCTCGGATCTCAAGTTCACAAGGGTCGACTTGCAGAAGTGATCGTAGTCCAAAAGCAGTCAGTGCCTGTTAAACACATTACCCGCTTTCCCTGGAACTGCCGTATTTTCTTTTAAGTGGAAATTTTTATGTTGTGTTTTCCTATTTGGTGCATGAAAATGTGGTTCTTGCAATACTTAAAAGGGCTTCTCTGCCTTCTCATTCATTTTTAAAATTTTGATTTGGACTCTAAAAGTATTGTTTTACAGGCTTCTCCCTTTAGCAGGTGTAGTTTGAACAGCCTCCTCTAAACTGGGTTTGACCTCTGTTGTACTGATGTATTGTGACTAAATAAAAAGCAAACGACAATATTCGCTGCCGTGTCTGTCTTCCTTAGCCTTTCCCCGTGTTGACTGAGAGAAACCTCCAGTTTCTTGGTTTTCATTTTTGCCTCACGATTGGTTTTCGTCCATTTGCCAGTTTCATTATTCTTGGAATTCTAGGCTGTGTGCATTTGTACCACCAAAGGGAGTGACTTTGTTAGACTGCACTGCTTCTTTGCTTGGCCTCCTGGGAGTGAACTGTGGCTGATCTGACTGTCAGTCAGGTGGTCTGCCCCTGAACTGTCTCTAGACTCAGATTCAGGCTGGGCTCTGCAGTTATTAGTAATCACTTTAAGCTGTGGTCGATCATTTGATGAGTGCTGAACGCACCTACTGTGCGCTCAGTTCTTTGCTGACAAAACCAGACATTTCATACGTCTATTTGTTTTTGTTTTTGTGGGAAAACAGGACCGCAGTGGCCTTGTAGCTGAGCCTGCAGAGAAGGCTTGGTGTAGCATTGTGATGAGCAGTTGGCGGTCTGTAATTCTGCACCTGCAAACTTCCAAGGAGTCTTCCCTTGTCTAGTTTCTAAGGAACGCACTTAACCCTTGGATCACGCTGTGCTCCTGACGGTGTGTTAGGAAGCAGACATATGCTTTAAGTTAGAAAATAATGCTACCATGACAGAGGCAGTAATTGGCCACAGAAGAATGCCTTCCAGTGCCTTGAAGATCCTGCCAATGGAGGGGCACCGCCTCTCAAGCAGTTTGCCTTGATCCCACCAGTGGCAAAGAGGAGAGAAGGCAGAACCCACTCTGGCAGGCGACAATAGTGTTCCTTTACTTTGGGCAACGACTGCGGTCGACCTCCCTGATGAGAAAGCAAAGACAACACAAAGCGAAGTTTAGACTTTGCAATTGGGCAATAGCTTCTGGGTCTCTGGGAAGGGCAGGAGGCTGGCTCTTGGGTTTCCAATGTGAGGATGCCATTCAAGCCTTTGCTCTGTGGCCTCAACCATTGGTCTCTCTTGAGATCCTTGGCTTGGTCCTCAGCATTGCCTGTGCCGGTGCAGACACTCTCTGCCTGTCACAGGGCTGTGATGGAAAGTGTTTTGATGATCTTGCCAGGCATGTTTAAATTTAGCAAACACAGCTTTCGGTGGTGCTACCGCGTACCGAACAGCATTGTGCTTTCTTTCACTCCCACAGCGTGCTGATACCTAGGCTGATGGCTGCTAATGCGGTTTGCAGAACGAGCTGTGGAAGTGTGAGATACCTAATGTGTCATCCTTGTCACCAGGACGATGGCTGTGTCATGATCTGGTAGGGAGTACTTGTGGGGAGAGCAAGTTCTTCCTTTCTCTCTCTCTCCCTTCACCCTTCTCCCTTCTACCCCAGGATCATCTCAAACTCTGTGTGTGGGTTAGCCAGAGTGGGAGGACGGAATTACTATGTCCGAGAGCCAGCAGAACTGTTAGATTACAATAATTCACATTTTGAACTTATGCATTAAAAATTAACACCAGGGTTGTCAGTTAGTGACTTGAGTCTGTGTTTATATCATATATGATTTTTATTCACCCACCTGTATAATCTACCAGAATGAATAATCATTTTAGATGACTTATATATTTATTTCTTGAAGATGTATTTAAGTGTGTAAATATTTTTCCTGTGCACTATCTGCACTGTGTGTGTGTGTGTGTGTGTGTGTGTGTGTGTGCACTGTGTGTGTGTCTGGTGCCCTTGGTGGTCAGGAGAAACCATTCGATCCTCTGAATTGGAGTTGTGGATGGTTGTGGATGGTTGTGGACTACCATGGGGTGCTGGAGCTCAAACCCGGGTCCTCTGCAAAAGCAACAAGTGCTCTTAATGGCTGAGCCATCTCTCTAGCCCCTAGTATATTTATCTTATGAAAAATTACTAGTGGTCATAAATATCATGAAAGTCCTTACTGGTCGCCCATTTAATTGATTAAATATATTCATGTGAATTAATGAAAGCTGAAGAGAGTACTTGCATGAATTTCTCTATTAGAAAAGTTCAGGAAATACCCTAGCTAACTTATTTCATACTGCTAAATTAGGATGCAATTTTTATTCAGATTTTCCCGTCCCTACTGCTAGTCACTAAAGTCATGATATTTTAAATATAGATTACTTAAATTTAAAGTCCCTCAGGAAATACTGTGTCTCTTAGTTACAGTTTCCCAGCCCTTCTGGTCTGCACCAGTACCACGGCTTTGATGCCTTCATTAGTTTCTGGCGCTGATTTATAATTAAAACAACTTCAGAGCCAACATCATCTGAGACATTGCTGTGGCCCAGTTTCTTTCGCAACTCAAGCTCCAGGGAATGGGGCATCTTGGGAAAGAGGCTAAAATCTTAGCTTCAGCTCTGCCTTTATCTAACTGGGTGACCTTGGAGAGGTCATTCAAATTCTGTAGAGGCTCTTTTGGTCATCTGCCAAATGAAACGGTTGGACTAGGTGGGGATCGAGGTCCTCAGTGTCTGCTCACAAGGACATGTACTGACTGGGGAGAGAGCAGGTATCAGGCCAGTTGAGAGATCATATCAGATCTTGCTCCTACACAGGTTTAGTCTAGTGCTTTCCAACTGTTGAAGTCTTTAAAAATTATTAACAGTAACTTATTGCTTACCACGACCACCCCTGTGTTCATGTGTGTAGGTGTGCCACAGTCTGGGTGTGGGTGTTAACCTTGGTCAGGATAACATTGCTACATGTTCTGGGTATTGAATGTTGTCAGAATTCTAGGGCAAGTGAGCATTTTAACTGCAGAGCCATCTTCCTGGTCACATTCATGAAGTCTTGGATAATCACTCATGTATTCAACTAAATTTATTGTTATAAATTAATGACAGGACATGTTATAGAGTCTTTAAGACCATAACTCACCTTTGGACTTCTATGTGGAATTGACCAATTTTTATTGGTTGGTAACTTATTTACCAAAATCTATCTGCTGGCAAGGTGGCAGGAGCCCCATGTCTCCGAGCAGTGCCCTGAACCGCTCTTCTGGAGGGCCGAACTTCTCTGATATTTTTATTATGGATGTTTTTGAATGTGCCTCGTCAGACAAAGGAAACATTGAATCAATTGTGCACTGAAGCTGACACTAGGAGATTTTGTTAGTTTTCTAGGCCATCACATACCCTCAAAATAAAATAAAGCCAGGAGAAAGAAAGAAACAAAATATCCTTCTTGTAGTGTCTGGACAGTTCACAGGAATCTCTTCTGAACGTGTTTCCCCTTGCTCCTGTGTTCACTTTGCCACAGTTAAGAAGATGCCAGCATGGTGGCCTGGACTCAGCACCCTCAACGCACCCCACCAGAAGGCATGGCCTGACTTCCGGAAGTAAGAAGCCCCAGCAAAAAGGAAAGAATTTGAACCAGCTTGAAATCCAGGGCTCATCTCGAGCTTGCTGGGCTGCAGGGTCCTCTAGGATGCTTCAGATTCTCCAGGGGTTGATGCTGCAAGTTGGGGTGGTACAAGCAAGACAAGGAGGAAGAAATCCTGGCTTCCTTTGTGAGCATCTGTGGGTGCATGTGTCCTAGAGCTACTCCCCAACAGTAAGCACCAGGCAAATTTAAGGGAAAGATGTGCCCCCAAGAGACAGGTCTGGGGCTCAGGCAGGCTTTAGGACTTGGTGTTAATCAGCTGACTTCCCAGAGTTCTTTACAGCTTAGTTTTACATTTTCCCATATCCTTTACTGGAAATGTTGGCGTTTTCCATAATTGTTTTCTGTAAGTTAAGTGGCCCTGTACTCAACTTAAAGAACCATACTGAAAATTGAAAACTGTGTCATTTGTAGGGAGTTTATGCCTTGATTTAGTGAACAGGCATGAAAACACATTTCAACCCAAAGACTCTGAGAATTGATTACTGAAATTCGTGGACCTGGAGATACAGCGTGTTGTGAATTGCTTGATACGGATTTTGGGAACCTTATTGGGTTTTGTGTGGGTGTGGTACATCTATCCAGTTCCAGAGTTTTTCCTTGCCTGGGAACAGATTTGTTTCTGGAATCTAGAAAAGTTCCAGCAGGCAGCATTAAGCCATTGTGGCTGCAGAAGGGGCTCCTGAGCCTCTGCACACCTCATTGAGTCCATTTCATACGAGTTGCTCTCCCTGCAGCTGGCTCAGCGGCTCTGGCACTTTGCAGTGGCTACGGCAAGTCTCCCGTGCCCTCACTGCTAAGCCTCTGCCCAGGTCCACTACTGCACCCTACTATATGATTTGAAAACCTCTAAAAACTCCTGCTGACATCTGACAGCCATGTGATTAGCTTCGAGGGGCTGTGCACAGTCAGATGGATCAATGCTGTCATTTGGAGAGTTGGCTGACCATTCCATGAGTGGGCTCCCGACAAAAAAAGGATGAGCTCACGCCATTTTTCTCTCTTTGAGACACTCCTGCCACGCTGTGCTGCAAGATGAAGGCCCCTTGCAGGCCCTGGATCTCTGGGTTTGAACCTCTCAGCATGCAGAACTATGAGCCAAGCAAGTTTCTATTCATAAAATCAATCAGATTTGGTGATATTCTGTTACAGCAACAGCAGATAGATTAAGACATGTCTGTAATCAGATTCAGCTGGGGTGTGTCCTAAGCTTTCTTTTCCCCTGAGGTCTTCCAGGACAATCCCATTTCAAACAGGGTTACTCACTTACACTTCATGCTCCACCCTCCCTTTCCTCTTCTGTTCCTCCCTATGGCACTGCACTATTGACTATAAAAGTGACAGTACACACTTTTTGATGATTTGCTTACTGTATGTTTTTGGCTGGTTTGTCATTTCCGTGGTTCTGTCACTTTAAAACAGCACCTACCATACTGGAGGCTTTCAATAAACATTTGTTTAATGACTTGATGGATGGATGGATGGATGGATGGATGGATGGATGGATGGCTGGATGAGTAGGTGGGTGGGTGGGTGAATGGATGGGTGGATGATGGATGAATGAATGGATGGATGAATATATGTGTGTGGGGGTGGATGGATAGATGGGTGGATGGATGGATGGGTAAATGGATGGATAGATGGGCAGGTGGATGGATGGGTGGATGGATGGGTGGATGGGTGGGTGGATAGATGGGCAGGTGGATGGATGGGTGGATGGATGGATGATAGATGGGCAGGTGGATGGGTGGATATATGGGTGTGTGGGAGGATGGATGCGTGCATACATGGGATAGTCAGGCTCACCTTTATGAGCAGAGTGACAGAGTTGCATTTAGGTATGTCTCAGCCTTCCAACCCCCTACCTCCAATCTTAGTTTAAAATCTATTGGGAAACAGTTTTTATACTTTACTTTTGCATTTTCTCTTTACTACTATTAAATTATCATTTAAAATATTTAACTTACGAGTTGGGATGTAGCCCAGTTGGTAGAGAGAGTACATTCAAAAACATCAACATTGCTTCAGCTATGTGTGGTCTATTGTTGCACATAAAATATATCTTTATCACTTAGTTTTTAATATTGAAGCCTAAAAATTCTTTATCTTGTGCTTTCAAGACCACTGAAGCCAAGCCTAAGGACCTTAGATAGATTCTTGGAACCCGCATGGTAGAAGGGGAAACCAGCTCCTGCAAGCTGTCCTCTGACCTTCAGG
The DNA here is from genome assembly GCF_021556685.1 of Rattus norvegicus. Lineage (NCBI taxonomy): Eukaryota > Metazoa > Chordata > Mammalia > Rodentia > Muridae > Rattus > Rattus norvegicus. The sequence goes on from NC_141535.1 coordinate 94,320,438, forward strand.
TGAGTGCTGTGGTACATACATGTCTCCATACTTTTACCCCAAGGCACCACAAGCAGAGCTCAGCAATGCAGTGTAAGGTGAACCAGTGCATGCCGGTCATTAGTGAAGACTAGCGAGGTGGAGCAGAGCAAACCTATGCTGAATATCGTGCACCCTTTTACATGTTTGCTACAACAAAACATCCCTTCAGTTGTATCTGCTTCAGGAAACCATTCACGCACATGTCTGCAAGACATCCTGTGTGCCCCAGCAAAACATCATTTGACATGACTGACTTTCCAAAGAAACCAGAAGTTTCCACTTCCCACCACCATGCAAGCTGTCCTCTGACCTTCATACGTGTACTGTGTTCTACAAGCTGTCCTCTGACCTTTATTATGTGTACTGTAGTTCAATTTTCATGCCATGCCATGCAATAAAAACACCCTAAAATTTAAAGGGAAAACTTGTTTATATTTATCATGAATAGTATATCTTGTCTCCATTGAGCTCAATCATATATGCTGAACCTACCTGTTTTCGTAGGTGGTAAGACCACTTAGAATCTTCCCCTAATACATTTTTCATAGACAAGGAAGAAAAATGTCTTTCAATTAGTTCATTTTTATGTGCATAGGTGTTTTGTCGGCACACATATCTGTGACTGGTGCCAGAGGCTAGAAGAGGATGTTGGATCTTCTGAGCCTGGAGCTGCAGATGGCTGTGAGCCACCATGTGGGTGCTGGGAATTGAACCTGGATCCTCTGGAAGAGCAGCAAGTGCTCTTAACCATTGGCCATCTCTCCAGCCCCCTTCTCCTAAACAACTTTTATGAATACAGTATTACTAATCGCAGTGTTGTGCAGAGGGTCTTTTCCCCCTAGCAGATGTGACTTTTAGAATGGTTTTTGTGTAACTGCACAGGCCTTGCATCATGGCTCACATTGGGTAAGAGTGTACATTGCAACAGGATGAACTCTTCCAATCTGTGACTAGGCCACTTTTCCATCAACCCATATTCCCTTTAATCTCCTTTATCAATGTGTCAAACCTTTCAACCTTTAAGCTATGTGAAGTTCCTGTGGTGCAGAAGGTTGAATCTGAGACTTCTGGGTAAGCACCTGACCAGTTGCCCCACATCCCAGCCCCTAGGTAAATTCTTCAAAACACAGCACAACAACCAAATCTCTTTTTTGCCTGCTTATCCTCCATTTTCACTGGTTTCTGGGGCAGTTACATCCTGCAGTTGGGTTAGGCTGAGGTAGTGAGGGAAGCGGGAGTGGATTGAAAGGTTCTAGAGCAGCAACAGGGATCAGAGAGTGGAATCATCTAATTTGGAATGCTGGGAGGCACAGGGTTTCCTCTGCTTTCTTGCCTGATCTCTCATCACCTGATGAAAGACATGATGGCCAACTACCAGAAATCCTGCAATCTTGTGTCTGGTTACAGATGTCCAGTCAGTGTCCACAAGGTTCTTGTTGATATTTTAATGGGAACATTTACTACCACCATGCAGAATGTCCTCTGTAACCACAGCTGATTCCCAGACTCCCAGGTGGCCCGCTCAGAGGTTCTCACCATTGCAGCAACCTTCCCAGTGACTCTTTTCTGTAGGGTTCATATTATATTAAATGCCCAGAGCACCAACACTGGGTGCAGGTTTACAAGTTGGGGAGAAAAGGATCTTGAGGGAGGGGGAGGAACTCATGGGAGGAGGTTGCCGCTCACTTCTTTCAAGTTTTCCAAAGGAGGGGATAGACTAACGCATTTTATATTTGTAAGACACAAATATTTCAAATAGACTTTGAAGATTTTTCCCTCCCCATCTTCTGCTGGAGTCACACTTTTATAAATCGAAAGCTTTAGTGAAAGTCTGAATACACGAGAAGGTCTTGTTAAAAATACTTTGGGACAGTGAATTTCAACGAGCTTCAAATCAGAGTCACTGGGGGGAAAAATTCAGGCAATCTTGACAGACAGTTCACAACCCAGATTAATTAAATCAGAAGATCCAGAGGTGGCATCAGTGCTTTTTAAAATTCCCCAGGAAATTAAAAAAAAAAAAGCTTCGTAGCTGAGTTTGATCTTGGCTGCTTTAGGAGACTGAAAGAAGAAACAGTGCTGAGTGACAGGTGACCTGGAAGAGGCCAGATGCTGAAAGCTGGCTTGCTTTCGAGGCTGATCTTGAGTGCAGCCAAACCAGACAGCCTCTGGCCATACAGGCATACACCTGCAGTTAGACAGCTCACGGATCGGTAGACTTTGTTCGGTAAGTAACGACAGTGAGTGGAAGGAAAACTTTGCTCCTCGAGGTTGACATGGGTTTTTGCCATTTCTCTTGTATTGTCTTAACTCTCATTTGCCAGCGGATCTGAAGCTTGTCTCTGTCCCCAAGACATCTGGCCACTGACAGGTAATTGCAACACTACTACTCATGCTCATCTTTAGCACCAGAGTCTCTAGACTTCTGTGGAAATGAAGGCTCATTGTATGGACTGCCATGCCTCTGGGCTGCCTACTGTGTGTACTCACCAGGGAGATGGTCTATCAGAGTGACACAGTGGCATCAGAAAGGAAATAGCTGAACGCAGGGATGAGGGATTAGTCAAATCCTTAACGGAAGCTCAGGTACCCTGAGTCCTTCACAGCCTTGTCAAGGAAGCTCACCTCTTATTATTTCCTCCAGCACAGCAGCCCCACCGCGCCCTGGCAGCATGACTGTCCAGACTGCCTTCCTGGCTACTTGACACAGGGATGGTAGGCTAGCCCAAGTGAGTTTGCTCAACTTCATCACTAAATGGGTTTGCAAGGTCTCTCCAGACAATGGAATTATTTACAGATAGTCTTTATGCTTCTTTATTTAGTCTCTTCCTCCCTCTGGATGAGGATACTTATGACAAAGCCTTCCTTTTGTTTGAGTGTGGTTTCCCACAGCTCATGTGTTAGCGCCTGAAACAGAACAGTAGATGAAGATGAGAATCAGTGGGAAATGTGGATTTTAAAGTGTGAACGCAACAAAGGTCCTTCCAGATACGTTCTCACATCTGTTTGGGCTTTCCAGTGTTCCAGCACTGTAGAAAGTACCTTAGTTTTGATTTGGGTGATGGGCTGCTAAAGAACCTTGGTAGAGAGTCAAGACAGAGATAGCAAACCAAGACGGGAAGAGGAATGGGAAAACAAATAAAACCGAGTACAGAGCTAAACTGGTGCAAAGTATTTTGGTATAGGGCAAGGCCAGGCATAAGAGACACATGGACAGTTAGGTGGCAGAAACAGCAGCAGCAGGAACACTGGCAATGTGAGGGGCAGGGGCAGGGGCAGGGGCAGGGGCAGGGGCAGGGGCAGGGGCAGGGGCAGGGGCAGGGGCAGGGGCTGGGGAAGGTCCCTCTCCAACTCTGAGAAGAAGGAGAAAGCAGGGACTCTTTGCTGGGACCTGTGGGCTGGCAGGGCATTAGGTCAGTGGACTGTTCAAAAGGAACGAACCAACTCCTGAACTGTCTTGCTCTCACTGGGAACTGGGGGGTGAGATGTGAATACTGGAAGAGCTCAGACCTCTGAGAACCATGACTGTCAGTCTGAAGAATCAGAACACCACCACAGGCACATGAGTGGCTAAATTCACATTTATCCAGGTGTCATTCTAAAATATATTACTTCTGCCTTTGTCATGTTTTATATTAAACACTGAGCAATTTAATATAACTGTATTACTTTAGAATTAAATAATTATAATGCATATGCAGTCTTTTAAAATCCATTAGAAAATTGGCATTTAAGTGAGTTTTGAGAATTTAAAGGTGTTCCCAGCAGAGATGGCTCAGGGGTTCAGAGTACATGTTTCTCTTGCAGAAGACCTGGATTTGATTCCCAGCAATCATACTAGATGGCTTACAACCATCTATATGAGCAGTTCCAAGGAATCTGCTATCTTATTCTGTCCTGCGTGGACACCTGTACACTTGTGGTGCACATGCATACACCCAGAAGCACCCACAAACACAGAAAAATAAGTACAGATAAATCCTTAAAGGAAAAAGATGTCGCTACTGTTTTCTGAGGTCACTGCCCCACTCCTCCCTTTTCCACAGCCCAGTGCTAGCAACACCATCACACTTGAGCTGAAGCGCAGATCCTCTAAGTAGTTCTAAAGAGCAGCCAGCTGCACCTTTGTGCTGGGCAGAACTGCAGATGATCACAGTGGATCCCATGTAGACTGCACTAGCTCCAGGCAATGGCATGAAGCCTGCAGGTCTGTGCAGTAACTACTACATGGTTGCAACTCCAGGAGACTCACATTATGCCTTCAAGACTTTCCTGCTCATGTGGTTTTGGGTTTTAAAAAGGGTATTTGAACAAGTTAAGTTGTGGTGGTTTGAATAGGAATGGCCCCCATCAACTTTTGTGTTTGAATGCTTAGCCCATAGGGAGTGGCACTATTAGGAGGTGTGGCCTTGTTGGAGGAAGTGTGTCATTGTGAGAGTGGGCTTTGAGGGCTCCTGTGTTCATGATCTGCCCAATGTGGAGAACAGTCTCTCCTTGCTGTGTGTAGATCAAGATGTAGAACTCTCAGTTCTTTCTCCAGCACCATGTCTGCCTGCACTTTGCCGTGCTTCTCACCTTGATGATAATGGACTGAACCTCTGAAACTGTAAGCCAGCTCCAATGAAATGTTTTCATTTATAAGAGTCGCCTTGGTCATGGTATGAAGTGGAAATTTCACAGCTCAGTTGTGTCATGTGATGTTTTTCTGGAACCTGTCTTATGAGTGGGTATTTTTGCTGAAGTAGACACGTGGGAAGATGTTTTGCTGAGAACAGACACATGGTGTTTTTCTGGAAGCAGCTTGGAAAAAGGGCGTTTGATGTTTTGCTGGAGAGGATGCTTGAAAGAACATGTGATATTTGGAAAGTGTTTGTATAAATCCAACAGGCAATGGAAGATGCTGTATGGTATTAGTTCACCTTACCACTCTTTCTTGTCATCTTTTGCCATGACTTCATAGAAAGAAATGCAGCAGAGAACTTCTGATGGTGCTCTGTGACTCGGGCAGACTGGCACAGCCTCAATGTTTCTTCTGGACCAAATGCCTTTGCCGATTCATGAATGGTGCTTCGGGGTGGATCAAGCTACCATGGTTGGTTGATTTGTGTGAACTGAACCACTCATATCCTGACAACACAAATTGGATTCTCTCCAAAGAACTATTTCTAAACAGGTTCATCTCTTCCTTTGCCCTATTAACCTTTCCTTTCTACTACTTCTGGTGGGTGGTGGGCTAGAAGGGAGGTTAAAGCATTTACTTACCCTTATCAAAGTAGGTTTTCAAGAATCTAATCCTACGATGGTGTCTCTTCACAGCAATAAAATCCAAACTAAGACATGAGTCTGATATAAAAACACTGTTAATTGGATGTAGATCTCTTCTGAGAGACACAGCCAGAATACAGCAAATACATAGGCGAATGCCAGCAGCAAACCACTGAACTGAGAACGGGATCCCCGTTGAAGGAATCAGAGAAAGAACTGGAAGAGCTTGAAGGGGCTTGAGACCTCATATGAACAACAATGCCAAGCAACCAGAGCTTCCAGGGACTAAGTCACTACCCAAAGACTATACATGGACTGACCCTGGACTCTAACCTCATAGGTAGCAATGAATAGCCTAGTAAGAGCACCAGTGGAAGGGGAAGCCCTGGGTCCTGCTAAGACTGAACCCCCAGTGAACGTGATTGTTGCGGGGAGGGCGGTAATGGGGGGGAGGATAGGGAGGGGAACACCCATAAAGAAGGGGAGGGTGAGGGGTTAGGGGGATGTTGGCCCGGAAACCGGGAAATCGAATAACAATCAAAATGTAAATAAGAAATACTCAAGTTAATAAAGAAAAAAAAAAGAAAAAAAAACACTGTATAGTTATTGCATGCAATCTGGTGAGTTAATGTCATAAGTACATGGATATTACCTCCAAAGTTTTCTCCTGTTCTCTTTATTTTAATTTAGTGATAAAATTACAACAAATACTCTTTGTTTCCTTCTTTCGTTCCTTCTTCTTTGCGTGTATCAATGTATGCATGTAGTGATGCACACACACCCACTCCCAGAGCCCAGGGTAGAACTGGTGTTGACTCCTATCAACCTGTCTATTGCTTTGAGTCAAGGTGTCTCCCTTAACTGGAGTTACGTTCTTCAGCTAGGCTAGCACTCCATAAGTCCCAGGAATCTTCCCATCTTCACTTTCAACATTGCCAAGCTTATGAGGTGTGTGTCGGACCATTCCTAACTTGTTATGTGGGTGCAGTATCTGAACCCAGGTTCTTAAACATGAACAGCCGAGGTCAAGTGATGATGATGCGCACCTTTGATCCCAGCACTCTGGAGGCCAACTTGGGCTACAGAGCTAGTTCTGGGACAGCCAGAAAAACCCTGCCTTGAAAAACAAAACAAAACAGAAGCTTGAACAGCAAGTGTCCCTTCTCACTAAGATATCTCTTCTGCCCCGAGTACCCATCATGGTCTCATGTAGACCAGGATAGCCTCAAACTTGCTGCGAAGTCAAGATGACTTGAATTTCTGGTCCTACTGACTCCCCCTCCTAGGTGTTTGGATTACAAGTGTGTACTACAATGCCAAGCTTTACAAAGTTCTGATGGTAGAATGACAGAAGCCAGGGTTTTTCCACATGCTAGGCAGGTACTCCACCAGCGAATCTCTACCTGCATCCCAAGATCTTCCCTTATTGTGAATTTCTAAATACACAGGGAAATGCTGTTTCCTGCAGGCACAGAAGATCTCTAGGATTTGTGGCCTGGGTAGTATTGGCCATCACCTGTTACAGTGGTGACCTTCAGAGTCATTAGCTGTGGCCACTCACTTTTCCTAGATTCTGCAATGAGAAACAATATGGCGATTCCTTGTTGGCCCAGTCATCCACTGCCTAACCCCATGCTCATTCTCTCCTTGACTGGCCACAGGATCTCACATTCAAGATAGTACTGCTCAGTGTATACAGGCCCCACTTCTGAGGTTTGCTCATGGACTAAATTCTGCCCCATGATTTAACGGAAGATGTAGGATTTCAGAAGAAATGACAATAGCATCTTCTCATGCCATTTCTGCCTTCTGCATATAGAGGTCTATGCTCGGCTCCTGAGCTGTGTTGATAACTGAATGGTGGAACTTGCTGATAGAAGATCCAGGTCTTTGGTGACTACGGCACTGTCCAGTCGTTCTTACCTTGGACTGACTGCCTCTCCACTGTATTTTACCAGGGAGAAGAAACAGGTCCTGAAGCTGTCAGAAAATTGTCTAGAAAGTGATTGACAGTTGAATTACTACCTGAAATAAGATGCATTCTGTATTAGGCACTGTGTGGTAAATTCTCTACAAATGTTTTACATTTCAAATTCTCTATTATTAGCCCCATTTTACAGATTATGAAAATGAGATAAGAGGAAGAGTAGCTTGTTCAGATTCATTCTGTGTAGAAGAAGTATTAGAATTTAGGAAGTTAGGGATAAACACACCTTCTTTTCTTACAGATGACAACATCACTAGCAAGCTTTTTCTTGATGTCGATGTATGAGAGACTTATATCTTCCTCAATGAACCAAACCTCTGACCTCCATTTTTCTGTTATTATTAATGCAATATAGACATGCCCCCCACCTAGCCCCAGATTTCTCTGAATCTGGAAGTTGGGAATCAAATAAAGAAAAGGTCTAAGGACTTCTGCAGATAAGACTCACAGAGAACAAACCAGGCTGCTGGAGCAGAGGCCACAGCTGCAGTGTAAGAAGCAAGGACCAGAATAAAACTAAATGGAATTTATCTACCCCAGCATCATTTCCCACAGGAAACACATGTCTCATGAAAATGAGAGAAAGTGGTCTAAGTAGAGTGGAGGGCGCTCTGTCGCCAACTACAATCTAATGTAAAGTTTCCATTTGAGAAACAAACTACTTTATCTTTTTATCCCCTTACCCATTTTTCTCAGGAATGGTTGAAACGTCAGGGTTTGAGAAAACTTGAAGCTCTCGTAACAACTGTATACAGTTTTCTGGAACTACAAAGCCAAATAGATCGCAATGAACTACTGGATCACTGTTTGTCAGCGGCAGCCATTCAGTTCTCATTTTCCACTTGAGCAATGAGCTGCTATTTGTACTTGGGTAGCGTCTTACCCAACCAGAGTCTAGTCAATGATGCATAAGCATGAGGTTAAGTAGAGATTCCAGGATCGCATTAAATGGGGCCCAGCTGCAAAAGCTGCTGCAAAAGCTGCTGTGGTCTTGTCTCCCTGCACTTCTTCTCAGTGATCTAGAAGGACATGGTGTCTGGACCCATGACATGGATTTGGATTGAGGATGGCTATACAGAAAAATGGCAGCTGAGCCCTCAATATTCACTTGAGGTCAAGGATACTATATCATTTCACTTGAGAATGGAGCTTAATTTGTTGGCAGACCAGTTCCTTTAGTTCCTGCCTTGTACATCATGCTGACATAGTAATGTAAAGCCACATCCACTTTGGATGGCAGGAATCAGAGAAGTATTAGGATGAGCTGTGTTATAGATTCACAAAGACAACCAGAGCAGAGCCGTGAAGGGGCTTGACAGTCCTATGTGTGAAGCTATTTGCCAGGCATTTAGGGCACAGGGATGAAGCAGGGCATGATTCTATCTAGAAGTTCACAAAATGTATGTGGCGGGTGGATCACCAATCTCCTTGAGTTGTGCACCTAAGGTATTCATTTTTGTTGTATTAAACCACAGCCTCTTTTTTTGGTGATGAAGAAGAGGAAGAGGAAGAAGAGGAAGAGGAAGAAGAGGAAGAGGAAGAAGGAGGAGGAGGAGCAAGAAGAGGAAGAAAGAGGAGAAGGAGGAGGGTGGAGGGGAAGGAGGAGAGGGAGGGGGAGGGGAGAGGATGGGGACGGGGAGGAGAGCTGGCAAGCACCTATGTGCCATGGGCTGGGTGTGGTAAGGCATGGGAATCAAACTCAGGTCTTCAAGCTTCTGGGATAAGTGCAATTGATTCACAGCAACAAACAATGATAGAAAATCAAATTAACAAGTGCCAGGCCTTTTGGCGGGATTCACCAACATGATTATGACTTGACTGCAGCCCTAGTTCTGAACACACAGCAAAGGCTGCCCCTTATGTGCTGAGTAGCACATGGTGCCTTTGAACTCGGAGTGATACCCATCAGCTCAGACTTGAGACCGTATATGTTACGAATGCAGTATTTTCTGCACAACGTTTTCTTCTTAAACAACAGCTCAGTTACAGAAAATGAAAACTCTCAATGCTGTCTTAACATCAGTCCTTACTCTTTGGGTTGGATTGCGTCAGAATGCTCACTTCTAGCTGGGCATGGTGGTGTGTACCTATAATCCCAGGGCAGAAAAGGAATATTAGGAGTTTGGGGTCAACCTGGGGTACATGGTGTGTTCAAGGCCACATAATACCCTGTCTCAAGAAAGAAAGCTTCATCTTAAAAACTGCTGTTGGACTTGCTGAGCTGAGTTTCATAACTTTCTTTTTTTCAGTGAATTTTGGCTTAGGATGATGGCAGACTTTCTGCCAGGTGCCATGGTACGGTTGTAGTCCCAGCATGTAAGAAATAGAGTTCGAGGCCAATTTCAGATGGATGGTAAGTGTGAAGCCTGCCTGTGCTACATGAGACCTCATCCTGCCCCCCAAAACAAACGAAGCACACACACACACACACACACACACACCTATAATAAAGGAATAAATAAGCAAGCACATCCCTTCCATTGGTATGCAAATTTACTTTAACCTTTAATAAATGGTAAAATTACATTTTTACATACATGCATACACATATGTATGTATATATCAGAGAAACAGTTGAAAGTACACTACTTGATGGTTTATGATCAGTTTAGTGCTTGACTTGTGGAAGGAGTGGGGACCACAAACGGTGCTAGAAGGCCTGTGTTAAAGACTATGAGAATGCATAGAGTGAACACACAGGCTCTTTGTGTGATGTGCATTCCTGGCCGTGGGAACGCATTCAAGCATGCATGCATAGTTTGGCTGCACATCTACACAGGCAACTTGCTGCAGGATTGCATTTCTTCTGCTGCTTTCAGAACATCTTGTACACCTCTTGGTGCCTCTTTAATATGGCCCTGCAGTGAAGGGTGGGGGCAATAAACAAGAGTCTCTGGGGGCCTCTGGGGAGAATCTCAGAGTTCCCTGGGATAGGAAGTTCCCTAAGAAATCAGGAGCCACAAAAATTCCCACCGAACAACAAAGCATGTGCAGTGGAGATAAAAGGAGAGTGGGGGTTGAGAGAGAAAAACAAAACACCTCACCCCGGCAAGGGAAGCAGGTGCACCCAATACAAACAATCGGGTTTCTTCTATTATTTGCAGAGTTTAGGAACAAAACAAAACAAAACAATGCTCAACTCCTCCCCTCTCCGGTGGAGGGACCTTCAAGGATGCTTAGAGCAATGGGATGAAAAAGGTTCTTTCTTGGCCCATGTCACCACAAAGAAAGGACGTGTAAAAGTAGCAAGCAAACAGAGAAGTGCAGACTGCAAGCGGTGAAGACCATTGAGCCAAGAGCAGCTAAAAGGACCCAATCTTTGGATGGACCTGTGGATGGCTTCTCATTTGGTCCTTGAAGCTGACCCTTCAGCTTCGTAGCCATCAGCTGAAGGGCTGATCCCTTCTCATGAATGCACCAAGATGCAGCTGAGTAATGGACACAGGGAGAGCCAAGGACAGGTTGCATTGTAGGCTGTGGAGACTCCTCTTTGCATGGAGCCTTCTGCAGTCGTCCAGGGTCTTAGAAACATGTCTAGCTAATCACATACTTTGTGAGAGCTGCAAAGACAAATTATTTCTATGCCTGTTGAGTAGTCCCCATTCAGGGACCAACTTTAGGGTGTATCGGCCCCAGGATGAAACTAAAGTTTCCACAAAATGTCCTTTCCAACTCTCGAAAGAGTCCCTTCTGTTCTTTGCATGCACGGATTCCAGTGACCTTTGCACAATGAGTAGCTAAGGGTGCAACCTGAGTCAAAAAGCTGGAGGGTAGTAAGGAAATGAAGTTGGAACTTTCGGTTCAGGACTCCTGTGGAGTAAATACAACACGCTGGAGGATTAGCTCTTCTGGCCACCAAAACCTTCCCCTTGCATGCATGTGGCCTGCTTCTTTGATCTTTGATCATATAACATCTGAGGGGTCAAGCTTGAAGAATTGCTCTGGATTCCTGCTGTGGGGTCAAGGGAGGATAAGAGTCCTGAGTGGGAGTCCCCAGCTGCCTTGAGACATGCCTATGCTTGTCTTGGGAACAGTAGCTGCTTTACAGGAAGGGCTCAGACACTTTCCAGAAAGCACCACAGGAAGAGAACAGAGTAACAAGGTCAACCATATTCAAAAGCCAGGGGTTGTTTTGAATGCAGTGTGGTGTCTGCCATGGAGATTTTCTTCCAGCCCCAGTCTCCGAGGATCCATGCCAGGACCTGAAACAAAGAGGCAGAACATTAAAAAGGCATTTCAGTAGGACTGTGTGGCAGTGCGCGTGCAGGCTGAATGAGACCTAGGAGACTTGGGGCTCCCTTTCAACAGCTGGGTACACATGAAGAAAGTCTCTAAGTGTGGTCATTAGGAGGGGATATAGAAGACAACACTCTTATGGTCTGCACAGCTTTGATGTTGTCCTGGCTTTGGGACCAGCTCTTAATGGAGAGAAGAAAAATTGTATCTTTAGGCCAGAAGAGCAGGTGATAGGCAAACAAGTGACAGGGCACACAGAATATCATCACCATGGCCCTCCTCTTGGTTAGCTCTTTATGTTACCTATTCCTTAAAGACTTCTCTGGGGCTAGGGTGATGGCTCAGTGAGTAAACTTTGTTCTGTAGCTGAGAAGACCTGTGTTTGAATCCCAGCATCCATGTCAAAGCTGGGAGTGGAGGTGAGCACCCTTGGCCCTCAGCACCGGAAGAGAGACAGAACGATGCCATGTGCTTCCTGGCCAGCCATTCTGGCTGAAATGGCAAATGCCCAGTTCAATGAGAGGAATGACATCAAAAATAAGGCTGAGGGAGATAAAGGACAACACAGAGTAAGAGGACAAACTCTGGCCTCCACACAGGTGAGAAGAGCTATACTGACACGGGTGCACACACAAGCATAGGCACCGTGCACACCACCCTGTCTCCTCCCCAACACAAACTTTCCCTGCCTGTAAGGTAGTTTCGTTGCACAGTTCCTGACAGAAAGGGAAACCAAGTCTTCAGCAAAGAATTGCTAGCTTAGAATACATGCAGCTAGCAAGAATGCACTTACCTAACCTGTTTAAACCTCAGTTCCCACTTTTTTTTCTTCCCATTTTAGTTCTGCTTACTTTATATATGAGTGCACTGAAGCTGTCCTCAGACACACCAGAAGAGGCATCAGATCCCATTACAGATGGCTGTGAGCCACCATGTGGTTGATGGGAATTGAACTCAAGACCTCTGGAAGAGCAGTCAGTGCTCTTTTTTTTTTTTTTCTTTTTTTCAGAGCTGAGGACTGAACCCAGGGCCTTACGCTTCTTAGGCAAGCGCTCTACCACTGAGCTAAATCCCCAACCCCTGCAGTCAGTGCTCTTAACCGCTGAGCCATCTCTCTAGCCCCAGCTCCCACTTTCTAACTCTGTATACACAATTGGAAGCCTGAGAGTATTTTTGTTGCTCTAATAGTTAATTCATTTTATCCCCCAGACTGCTGACGTAACTTGAAAAAAAGTAGTATTACTCTGAAAATGAATTTGATTTTACATGCAGTCTTCATTTATTTATTCAAATAAATGGAACACCTGAGACTGACCCTGAGCTACACTGACTATAGTATGCTTCGGTTTTAAGAACTGCTTCTGTTAAAATCTGAAAAATCCACGTGCTAGAGAGCATTGGTGTTTGCTACTACAACCCTGTCGTTTTAACCCAAGCAGTGTTATTTGCATAATCAAAGCTTTTGCCTAATTCAGTCTAAACAGAGACTCACCGTCTTCACTGGATATGTTTAAGTACTTGGACAAAAGGTGGTGTTCGTTTATTTCTAGCATGTCAGGCCAAATTGTGAGGGTTGAATTATGCTTCTCTCACTGAAGAGAGGAAATTGGAAAAATGTTCTGCCAAAATTTGCTTACTGATGTACTTGCCCTTGTATATACAAGAGTCAAGGTTATTGTTTGCCTAGGGAGATCTCAACCACACCAAATGATAGGACACCATTCAGCCATTATAGGTAGGCTGAGCTGATGATTACACAGGGTCACTGTTCAATGGAGAGGGAGAGCCTTAAACTTCACAGAAATAGAGAGATCTTTTCTATGAGCCATCTCTGTTGAGATGACAGGACCCATTGAAAACATAATGCTTGAACCAAATCGTCCATGGTTCTAACCGGTAAAGGCTGGTTTGTTTAGAACATGACACATCACTTTGTCTATTGTTCACAACTCTTCTTATGGAAATGTTGAGTTTGCAAGAGTACAGGTTATGATTCTGACTATATATAAAACTAGGTGAGGGGTGGGGAAGCCTTAAGTTTAGGAAAATCTATTCTGTTCTGGGTAAAAATAGTTCCACTCACTCTTGCTTTGCAAGGAAAACATCAATTAAACTGAACAATGTTCCTTGCAGAACGTAGATGCCGTGTTGTCTCTGGGTATCTCCTTTGAATTCACTGTGCACTGTGTCGTGTCTTCTGTTAGGAGGAAATTATCAACAACAAGAGGAAATCCTGGACTAGTATTGAATAGTCCTTATTTTAAAGGGACTTCCCTTCTTGTGGGAATTGTATGTATCAGAACAACACTATAAAATGTTGGAATTATTTTACAAGGCTTGACTTTCGGCCCCATTTTTTTCCCATTTTTTTTTAAAGATCGGCTTATTGTGCTTAAGATACAGTCAATTGTTGAGCTGGAGAGCATTCTTCTCAAACTCCATGAACTTTAAGGTGAGGTGGAGGTTAAAGCATTGGCCGCAGGAAGCAGGAGGTCCTTAGAGACACCCGTTTATTCTAGAGCACACAATGACTAATAAAGGCCATTTGAGTCACAAACATTTGCCCCTTTCTGAGCAGAGATGACTGCCTTCAAGGTGGGGGGACTGAGCAAGCTGAGCCGCAGTTCTCTCCCCATGGGTTTGGCCCAGTCAAAGATGGAGGGGTTGAAATGAATGGGTCTTGAAGACCTGTGGTGGGGAAAAGGGGTTAAACTTACTTTTCTCTTTCTGTACGGAAGCAGCAGCAGCCTCAGAGGACTGGGCTTCTGTACCCTCTGGTCTGTGAAACCATGTGGCAGGCAGGACACAGGGATGCCTACTTCCTTTTGGTAGGGAGCTCCGGTAGGGAGGGTAGATTGCTGTACCTGGGGTTATAGACCGTGTAAAAAGCCGGGTGCAAGAGCTTCCAGGGACTAAGCCACCACCTAAAGACTATACATGGACTGACCCTGGACTCTGTCCCCATAGGTAGCAATGAATATCCTAGTAAGAGCACCAGTGGAAGGGGAAGCCCTGGGTCCTGCTAAGACTGAACCCCCAGTGAACTAGTCTATGGGGGGAGGGCGGCAATGGGGGGAGGGTTGGGAGGGGAACACCCATAAGGAAGGGGAGGGGGGAGGGGGATGTTTGCCCGGAAACCAAAGAATTATTATTAAGTATTAAATAAATTAAAAAAAAATACTTGACAAAAAAAAAAAAAAGACAGAGAGAAAAAAAAAAAAAAAAAAAAAAGCCGGGTGCAAGCACAGACGTTCTCGGAGGTTTTGCATCTCATCTGAAAGTGCAAGGCTCTGGCATTGGACTCCAATGTCTATTAGTTGGTGTCACTACAGAAGCAAATTATAAAGTTATCAAGTTATCTTCAATCTTTTTTATTTGTTTGTTTTCTGAGACAGGGTTCCTCTGTGTAACAGAGCCCTGGCTGTCCTGGGCTCACTTTGTAGAGATCCACTTGTCTCTGCCCAAGTGATAGGATTAAAGGCCTGAGCCACTCACTGTGCCTGGCCAAGTTGTCTTTAATCTTAGTAACCTGATTTAAATAGTTCTGTCATGGTCCATGACACCTGAAACCCTGGTTGCCCACCATTCTCCTTGGGACTCTTGAACTCTAAGTAGACTTGCGCAGTGACCTCTTTTGTATGCTTATGCATATGTGTATATATACATATATAAATATATATTTATATATAAAATATATAACAATCCATATATTATATAAAAATATATAATATAACCTATATAACATGTAACAATATATAGTATGCAATCTGTAATATATTTATATAATTTATAATCTATGTATATAATATATTTATATACAAGTTATATATAATTACATACAATATAATAAAATATATTTTATATGTTATATATTTATTTTTCCTCATCTTGTTTAGCTAGCATGGGTGATCTCTCCTTAGAGTGCTGTCGCCAAACCCATGGCCTCCGTAACCTTGAGAATGTGTTGTTTTTCTCCCAAGGAACTCTGAAGAATGACTGTTGCTGCAATTCTCCTCTGCATGCCACACCCCCTAGCAGGGCTTGTTCCGTCCTGAGCATTTGCCTGCACACTTCTGGCTTCTTCTATAGGCCAGAGGACTTCTGTGCTCAAGTGCCCTTCTCATGACTTTACAAGTGGAGCTAGAGTCCCAACATCACATCATGTGCTACTCACAGGGGAGCTGGGAGTAAGAAACCCGGGGCATGCGAGCATCCCACACTCTCTGGACACGTTTAGACGACTGCACAGTTATTCCAGGTCATGCAAACACACTGAAGACAGGTCATGCTGATTGACAGTTTGGACTGACAAATAGGCAGTTGTAAATACCAATGTAGGCTAGTCAATTTCCAGGGAATTTAGCAAAAATCAAACAATTTTAACAACGAAGTACTCTAAATTTAGTGCATTCTTTCTTTGGTGGTTAGAAGGCAGTTTAGAATCTTGTAATGCCCTTGAGGGGTCATTATTAACAGTAATCACTTTCCACTGCATACTAAGAAGGAATTAGGCTCGTCTTACTTTTCTATTACGTTAGATACAAGACAAACATTTGCTGCAAATAAGCCAATTTCTAGCTTTATTTCAGTAATGATCGCCTATTACTTTGGGAGGCTTTTATGTTAAATTTATTGCATCATTAAGATTAATCTGATTCAAATAGAATGTCTAAAAATTTACCTATATGCTAGATATTAAACTAAAACTTCTTAAACTACTTCTTTAAATAAAGGTATTTTTTGATGCAACACGTATATTCCAGAAAGTTGGTACAAATTGGCCTTCTGAAGAGTGGATTTTGTATGAGGAAGTACATGGACGTGAAGATACTGTGCTCGTCATAGTAAATGGGAAAGCACTGGAGGGGCTCACAGAAAGCTCTACACATCCCAGGACCAGTAACAACCACATGCTGTTTCCTTTCCGAGTCCTGTGTGTGCATACCTCATCGGTTTCCTTCTTAGTCACTGTGACAAAACCCTGAAGGAAGCAGCCACACAGAGGGGAGGGTGAGGTGGTACCATTCACCACAACAGGGAGAATGGGACACTGGGGACTGCTTGTCACTGGGGATAACTGGAGCTGGAGGCTACCCTTGGAATCAGAGGGCTCAGACTAGTACACTTAAGGCCGGCCCTGCAGTGATTTACTTCCTGAGGCTCAGCCCCACCTCCTAGTTGGTGCGTCCAACTTGCTTGTGACTGGGAGAGCTAGGAATGAGGCCCTGACTCTTATAGATACAACTTCCCATATTGCGATGTCAAAAGTCTGGATAACTCTGAAAGTTCTACATCTCCCCAAACACTGCCACCAGGTGGGGACCAACTGTACCAACACATTAGCAGTTACAAATCAGAATACATGACATCTAAATTCATATCATTTTTCCCATAATAAAATTGCATTGGGGCAGTGAGATGGGATGAAGAAAACCTACCTCATCGATAGCGACCAGTATCATCTAATCCATCGATACCTCATCAATAGTGACCAGTATCATCTAATCTATCGATACCTCATCAATAGTGACCAGTATCATCTAATCCACTGAGGGCTCGAGTAAACAAGGTTTTCCTTTTACTCTTTTGTGCTAAGACACTCGTTTTTTTCTACCCTTGAGCATTGGAGCTACTACTCTCTATACTCTGGACTACACTGTTTGTCATTTATTATTACTCCTACAAAGATTATTAGAAAAGTGAGAAGACACACCCGGGCCAATAGGACAGCCTGTAATTCTGACCACCACAGGTCTGTAACATAGTTACTAGCACACTTACCAAAGGCTTTATTTTACATGTGTGAGTGTGCACAGTGTGTGTTCAGGAGCCTGAGGAGGTCACAGAAGCTGTTAGGATCTCTGCAACTGGAGTTACAGGTGGCTGTGAATGCTGGGAACTGAATCAAGGTCCTCTGCGGGATCAGTCATTTTTTTTTTATAAACTCGGAGTCATCTCTCTGCCCCTGAAGGTGGAATTTTAGAATGTTTATTTATTACTTGTGTGGGTGAGAGAAAGACAGAGAGACAGGGAGTGTATGTGTGTGCAGCTGTGTTTGTGTGAGAGAGACAGAGAGAGTGAGAGACAGAGAGAGGGAAAAAGACAGAGAAAAATGTGAGAGAGTCTGTGTATGTGAGAGGGGAAGGAAGAAGGGAGGGGAAGGGGGAGGGGGAGGGGAGGGGGAGAGAAAGTGCACAGAGAATAACCTGTGGGATTTAGTTCTCTCTTTCAAGCATGGTGGATCTGGAGATCAAACTCTGAACGGCAAGGCACCCCAAACTGCTGCACCCTTTCTCTGGCCCAGTGTTACGTCTGATAGCGTTTCTAATTTATTCTATTATTGTAACCCATTCTCATGTTGCTATTTTTCCTATCTGTATCAGTAACTGTTTTTCTTACATAAGCATTCAATATACCAGGGTATTACCTAGCACAAATGTCTATAAATTATTCTCTTAAGAATAATATTTTATGCTAGGTGTGTTAAAGGCTCACTTTTAATTCCAGCATTTGGGAGGCAAAGGCAGGCAGATTTCTGAGTCCAAGGCCAGCCTGGTCTACAGAATGAGTTCCAGAACTACATAGCCAGGACTACAGGCAGGACTACACCGAGAAACCCTGTCTAGGAAAACAAAATTAAAAAGAAAAAGAAAAAAAAGGAATAATATCTTATAACATTTCCATTTTTATAACTTTATTAGAGACCTGGATTTACATAGCAGAAGGATGAAATATTTCCGTCTTCCTCCCAGTGGGCAAGTTTTCTTTGCTTAGGTCTCCACTTACATGTACTTACACTTCCATATCCGAATTAAGAGATCATGAATACCCTGAAAATGACCTGGCATTGACTTGAATATGGCTGCAGCCTTCAGTGTGATATTGTTCTAGTTTGCATTCTCTTCTTCTGCGAAGGTGATGTGGAGAAGGGAGGGTTTACTTGGCTTACAGGTCTGATCACAGTCATCAGCAAGAGAAGTCAGGGCAGGAACCCAAGGCAGGAACCTGGAGCAGGCACTTAGGCTGAGACCATGGAGGGGTGCTGCCTACTGGCTTGCTCCCCATCACTAGCCCATCCTGCTTTTTTTTTTTATTAACTTGAGTATTTCTTATATACATTTCAAGTGTTATTCCCTTTCCCGGTTTCTGGGCAAACATCCCCCTCCCCCCTCCCTTTCCTTATGGGTGTTCCCCTCCCAACCCTCCCCCCATTGCCGCCCTCCCCCCATAGTCTAGTTCACTGGGGGTTCAGTCTTAGCAGGACCCAGGGCTTCCCCTTCCACTGGTGCTCTTACTAGGATATTCATTGCTACCTATGGGGTCAGAGTCCAGGGTCAGTCCATGTATAGTCTTTAGGTAGTGGCTTAGTCCCTGGAAGCTCTGGTTGCTTGACATTGTTGTACTTTTGGGGTCTCGAGCCCCTTCAAGCTCTTCCAGTTCTTTCTCTGATTCCTTCAACGGGGGCCTATTCTCAGTTCAGTGGTTTGCTGCTGGCATTCGCCTCTGTATTTGCTGTATTCTGGCTGTGTCTCTCAGGAGCGATCTACATCCGGTTCCTGTAGGCCTGCACTTCTTTGCTTCGTCCATCTTCTCTAATTGGGTGGCTGTATATGTATGGGTCATATGTGGGGCAGGCTCTGAATGGGTGTTCCTTCAGTCTCTGTTTTAATCTTTGCCTCTCCCTTCCCTGCCAAGGGTATTCTTTTTCCTCATTTAAAGAAGGAGTGAAGCATTCACATTTTGATCATCCGTCTTGAGTTTCGTTTGTTCTAGGGATCTAGGGTAATTCAAGCATTTGGGCTAATAGCCACTTATCAATGAGTGCATACCATGTATGTCTTTCTGTGAATGGGTTAGCTCACTCAGGATGATATTTTCCAGTTCCAACCATTTGCCTACGAATTTCATAAAGTCGTTGTTTTTGATAGCTGAGTAATATTCCATTGTGTAGATGTACCACATTTTCTGAATCCATTCCTCTGTTGAAGGGCATCTGGGTTCTTTCCAGTTTCTGGCTATTATAAATAAGGCTGCGATGAACATAGTGGAGCACGTGTCTCTTTTGTATGTTGAGGAATCTTTTGGGTATATGCCCAAGAGAGGTATAGCTGGATCCTCAGGCAGTTCAATGTCCAATTTTCTGAGGAACCTCCAGACTGATTTCCAGAATGGTTGTACCAGTCTGCAATCCCACCAACAATGGAGGAGTGTTCCTCTTTCTCCACATCCTCGCCAGCATCTGCTGTCACCTGAGTTTTTGATCTTAGCCATTCTCACTGGTGTGAGGTGAAATCTCAGGGTTGTTTTGATTTGCATTTCCCTTATGACTAAAGATGTTGAACATTTCTTTAGGTGTTTCTCAGCCATTCGGCATTCCTCAGCTGTGAATTCTTTGTTTAGCTCTGAACCCCATTTTTTAATAGGGTTATTTGTTTCCCTGCGGTCTAACTTCTTGAGTTCTTTGTATATTTTGGATATAAGGCCTCTATCTGTTGTAGGATTGGTAAAGATCTTTTCCCAATCTGTTGGTTGCCGTTTTGTCCTAACCACAGTGTCCTTTGCCTTACAGAAGCTTTGCAGTTTTATGAGATCCCATTTGTCGATTCTTGATCTTAGAGCGTAAGCCATTGGTGTTTTGTTCAGGAAATTTTTTCCAGTGCCCATGTGTTCCAGATGCTTCCCTAGTTTTTCTTCTATTAGTTTGAGTGTGTCTGGTTTGATGTGGAGGTCCTTGATCCACTTGGACTTAAGCTTTGTGCAGGGAATAAGGATGGATCGATCTGCATTCTTCTACATGTTGCCCTCCAGTTGAACCAGCACCATTTGCTGAAAATGCTATCTTTTTTCCATTGGATGGTTTTGGCTCCTTTGTCAAAAATCAAGTGACCATAGGTGTGTGGGTTCATTTCTGGGTCTTCAATTCTATTCCATTGGTCTATCTGTCTGTCTCTGTACCAATACCATGCAGTTTTTATCACTATTGCTCTGTAATACTGCTTGAGTTCAGGGATAGTGATTCCCCCTGAAGTCCTTTTATTGTTGAGGATAGCTTTAGCTATCCTGGGTTTTTTGTTATTCCAGATGAATTTGCAAATTGTTCTGTCTAACTCTTTGAAGAATTGGATTGGTATTTTGATGGGGATTGCATTGAATCTGTAGATTGCTTTTGGTAAAATGGCCATTTTTACTATATTAATCCTGCCAATCCATGAGCATGGGAGATCTTTCCATCTTCTGAGGTCTTCTTCAATTTCTTTCCTCAGTGTCTTGAAGTTCTTATTGTACAGATCTTTTACTTGCTTGGTTAAAGTCACACCAAGGTACTTTATATTATTTGGGTCTATTATGAAGGGTGTCGTTTCCCTAATTTCTTTCTCGGCTTGTTTCTCTTTTGTATAGAGGAAGGCAACTGATTTATTTGAGTTAATTTTATACCCAGCCACTTTGCTGAAGTTGTTTATCAGCTTTAGTAGTTCTCTGGTGGAACTTTTGGGATCACTTAAATATACTATCATGTCATCTGCAAATAGTGATATTTTGACCTCTTCTTTTCCGATCTGTATCCCCTTGACCTCCTTTTGTTGTCTGATTCCTCTGGCTAGAACTTCAAGAACTATATTGAATAAGTAGGGAGAGAGTGGGCAGCCTTGTCTAGTCCCTGATTTTAGTGGGATTGCTTCAAGTTTCTCTCCATTTAGTTTAATGTTAGCAACTGGTTTGCTGTATATGGCTTTTACTATGTTTAGGTATGGGCCTTGAATTCCTATTCTTTCCAGGACTTTTATCATGAAGGGGTGTTGAATTTTGTCAAATGCTTTCTCAGCATCTAATGAAATGATCATGTGGTTCTGTTCTTTCAGTTTGTTTATATAATGGATCACGTTGATGGTTTTCCGTATATTAAACCATCCCTGCATGCCTGGGATGAAGCCTACTTGATCATGGTGGATGATTGTTTTGATGTGCTCTTGAATTCGGTTTGCCAGAATTTTATTGAGTATTTTTGCGTCGATATTCATAAGGGAAATTGGTCTGAAGTTCTCTTTCTTTGTTGGGTCTTTGTGTGGTTTAGGTATAAGAGTAATTGTGGCTTCGTAGAAGGAATTCGGTAGTGCTCCATCTGTTTCAATTTTGTGGAATAGTTTGGATAATATTGGTATGATGTCTTCTATGAAGGTTTGATAGAATTCTGCACTAAACCCGTCTGGACCTGGGCTCTTTTTGGTTGGGAGACCTTTAATGACTGCTTCTATTTCCTTAGGAGTTATGGGGTTGTTTAACTGGTTTATCTGTTCCTGATTTAACTTCGATACCTGGTATCTGTCTAGGAAATTGTCCATTTCCTGAAGATTTTCAAGTTTTGTTGAATATAGGTTTTTATAGTAAGATCTGATGATTTTTTGAATTTCCTCTGAATCTGTAGTTATGTCTCCCTTTTCATTTCTGATTTTGTTAATTTGGACACACTCTCTGTATCCTCTCGTTAGTCTGGCTAAGGGTTTATCTATCTTGTTGATTTTCTCAAAGAACCAGCTTTTGGTTCTGTTGATTCTTTCTATGGTCCTTTTTGTTTCTACTTGGTTGATTTCAGCTCTGAGTTTGATTATTTCCTGCCTTCTACTCCTCCTGGGTGTATTTGCTTCTTTTTGTTCTAGAGCTTTTAGGTGTGCTGTCAAGCTGCTGACATATGCTCTTTCCTGTTTCTTTCTGCAGGCACTCAGCGCTATGAGTTTTCCTCTTAGCACAGCTTTCATTGTGTCCCATAAGTTTGGGTATGTTGTACCTTCATTTTCATTAAATTCTAAAAAGTTTTTAATTTCTTTCTTTATTTCTTCCTTGACCAGGTTATCATTGAGTAGAGCATTGTTCAATTTCCACGTATATGTGGGCATTCTTCCCTTATTGTTATTGAAGACCAGTTTTAGGCCATGGTGGTCCGGTAGCACGCATGGGATTATTTCTATCTTTCTGTACCTGTTGAGGCCCGTTTTTTGACCAATTATATGGTCAATTTTGGAGAAAGTGCCATGAGGAGCTGAGAAGAAGGTATATCCTTTTGCTTTAGGATAGAATGTTCTATAAATATCCGTTAAGTCCATTTGGCTCATGACTTCTCTTAGTCTGTCGACATCACTGTTTAATTTCTGTTTCCATGATCTGTCCATTGATGAGAGTGGGGTGTTGAAATCTCCCACTATTATTGTGTGAGGTGCAATGTGTGTTTTGAGCTTTAGTAAGGTTTCTTTTACGTATGTAGGTGCCCTTGTATTTGGGGCATAGATATTTAGGATTGAGAGTTCATCTTGGTGGATTTTTCCTTTGATGAATATGAAGTGTCCTTCCTTATCTTTTTTGATGACTTTTAGTTGGAAATTGATTTTATTTGATATTAGAATGGCTACTCCAGCTTGCTTCTTCTGACCATTTGCTTGGAAAGTTGTTTTCCAGCCTTTCACTCTGAGGTAGTGTCTGTCTTTGTCTCTGAGGTGTGTTTCCTGTAGGCAGCAGAATGCAGGGTCCTCGTTGCGTATCCAGTTTGTTAATCTATGTCTTTTTATTGGGGAGTTGAGGCCATTGATATTGAGAGATATTAAGGAATAGTGATTATTGCTTCCCGTTATATTCATATTTGGATGTGAGGTTATGTTTGTGTGCTTTCATTCTCTTTGTTTTGTTGCCAAGACAATTAGTTTCTTGCTTATTCTAGGGTATAGCTTGCCTCCTTATGTTGGGCTTTACCATTTATTATCCTTTGTAGTGCTGGATTTGTAGAAAGATATTGTGTAAATTTGGTTTTGTCATGGAATATCTTGGTTTCTCCATCAATGTTAATTGAGAGTTTTGCTGGATACAGTAACCTGGGCTGGCATTTGTGTTCTCTTAGGGTCTGTATGACATCAGTCCAGGATCTTCTGGCCTTCATAGTTTCTGGCGAGAAGTCTGGTGTGATTCTGATAGGTCTGCCTTTATATGTTACTTGACCTTTTTCCCTTACTGCTTTTAATATTCTTTCTTTATTTTGTGCGTTTGGTGTTTTGACAATTATGTGACCGGAGGTGTTTCTTTTCTGGTCCAATCTATTTGGAGTTCTGTAGGCTTCTTGTATGTCTATGGGTATCTCTTTTTTTAGGTTAGGGAAGTTTTCTTCTATGATCTTGTTGAAGATATTTACTGGTCCTTTGAGCTGGGAGTCTTCACTCTCTTCTATACCTATTATCCTTAGGTTTGATCTTCTCATTGAGTCCTGGATTTCCTGTATGTTTTGGACCAGTAGCTTTTTCTGCTTTACATTATCCTTGACAGTTGAGTCAATGATCTCTATGGAATCTTCTGCTCCTGAGATTCTCTCTTCCATCTCTTGTATTCTGTTGGTGAAGCTTGTATCTACAGCTCCTTGTCTCTTCTTTTGGTTTTCTATATCCAGGGCTGTTTCCCTGTGTTCTTTCTTGATTGCTTCTATTTCCATCCTCAATTCCTTCAACTGTTTGATTGTGTTTTCCTGGAATTCTTTCAGGGATTTTTGCGATTCCTCTCTGTAGGCTTCTACTTGTTCTCTAAGGGAGTTCTTCACGTCTTTCTTGAAGTCCTCCAGCATCATGATCAAAAATGATTTTGAAACTAGATCTTGCTTTTCTGGTGTGTTTGGATATTCCATGTTTGTTTTGATGGGAGAATTGGGCTCCGATGGTGCCATGTAGTCTTGGTTTCTGTTGCTTGGGTTCCTGCGCTTGCCTCTTGCCATCAGATTATCTCTAGTGTTACTTTGTTCTGCTATTTCTGACAGTGGCTAGACTGTCCTATAAGCCTGTGTGTCAGGAGTGCTGTAGACCTGTTTTCCTATCTTTCAGTCAGTTATGGGGACAGAGTGTTCTGCTTTCGGGCGTGTAGTTTTTCCTCTCTACAGGTCTTCAGCTGTTCCTGTGGGCCTGTGTCTTGAGTTCACCAGGCAGCTTTCTTGCAGCAGAAAATTTGGTCTTACCTGTGGTCCTGAGGCTCAAGTTCGCTCGTGGGGTGCTTCCCAGGGGCTCTCTGCAGCGGCAGCAACCAGGAAGACCTGTGCCGCCCCTTCTGGGAGCTTCAGTGCACCAGGGTTCCAGATGGTCTTTGGCTTTTTCCTCTGGCGTCCGAGATGTGTGTGCAGGGAGCAGTCCCTTCTGGTTTCCCAGGCTTGCCTGCCTCTCTGAAGGTTTAGCTCTCCCTCCCACGGGATCTGGGTGCAGAGAACTGTTTATCTGGTCTGTTTCCTTCAGGTGCCGGCGGTGTCTCAGGCAGGGGTCCTGCCGCTCCTGGGCCCTCCCCCACGGGAGCCCAGAGGCCTTATACAGTTTCCTCTTGGGCCAGGGATGTGGGCAGGGGTTAGCAGTGTTGGTGGTCTCTTCTGCTCTGCAGTCTCAGGAGTGCCCACCTGACCAGGCGGTTGGGTCTCTCCAATGGCAGCTTTCAATATCACACTCCCACCAGTAATCAGGTCCTATGAGGTTGGAGCCCAGGGTCAGTCCATGTATAGTCTTTAGGTAGTGGCTTAGATCCTGGAAGCTCTGGTTGGTTGGTGTTGTTGTTCATATGGGGTCCCGAGCCCCTTCAAGCTCTTCCAGTCCTTTCTCTGAATCCTTCAACGGGGGTCCCGTTCTCAGTTCAGTGGTTTGTTGCTGGCATTCCCCTATGTATTTGCTGTATTCTGGCTGTGTCTCTCAGGAGAGATCTACATCCGGTTCCTGTTGGCCTGCACTTCTTTGCTTCATCCCCATCCTACTTTTTTTATAGACCTTAGGCCACCAGCCCAGGTATTAGCAACACCCATAGTAGGCTGGGTCCTTCCCCATCGATAATTAATCAAGGAAATAGCCTACAGGCCAATCTGATGTGGACATTTCCTTTAACCGAGGTTCCCTCTTCCACATGACATATTCATGTCAAGTCAACAGAACAACTAAGCAGTATAGGGGAGTTTGGGAAAATTGCTCGTTCCATTAGGTATCTTGAAAAGGAAAAAAATATTCTTGTTTTTTAATTACGTGACTGCATTTTACTACAGTTTGTATATTATGAGCCATAAAATGAATGTTTGATCATTTTGCAGTCTAGTAGAGAACCAGAAAGAAATACAGATCACTACATATAAGTCGATGAAGAGCATAAGCGACTAGGAGAATTTAAAAGGAGCCTTTATTTTTCAACTAGAGAGATGAAAATCTTCTCATGAGGAAACAAAGCAGCCTTTGTCATAGTCTTGAAAGCAGATTGGCTATGACCAGGCAGTGCAGGGAAACAGTGCCCAGAAGCAGGGCCCCAATGTAGAGGTGGCTGCTCGAGTGCTGTAGGTGTGTGCAGTGCTTGCTGTTGCTCTGGGCTGCTCCACGATTCCCCTGGGGCGGTTAGTGGTTCCTCTGGGGAGGTGTTTGGTGCTGGGTTTTATTCATTCTTTGTGAGTTTCACATCCTGTGTCTGTGTCTATCTAGTCACACTCATCTTCCTATCCCTTAGTAACAGCCTTTTGCACTTGCACCCCCCCCAAATAAACAGACACACACACACACACACACACACACACAGAAAACATTTTATCTCGGAAGCTATAGTATGTCACTGTGTCCCTCTGACCACACATCTTCACACGCCAATGATCATTGCAATGAGTCTAGTTCCAGTTCTCTGGTCTTTGTGACCCATTAGCATTGGGTCTTTACCAAGCCTTCTCCAGGTTATCCTGTTGTTGCCCTGTGTCTTGGAGATCCTGCGGCTTTGGCTCTGCAAAACCTGCCTTTCGTGCCTCTCGATCTTTTGCAGATGATATATATGGTGGGGTGGGCCAATCAGAGCCCTGGATCTGGGCCTGGGTGGTAGCTGGTTGGCGCTCCCTTTTCTGCACCACAGGTGGAGTTCTCCAGCACTGCTCTGGCTAGGACATAGGACATCCAGTGTCACCATCACCTGTAGGAGGCAGGACACCTCTCCTGCTCTCATGGTCTTGGGGCCGGCTCACTTGCACCCACACCTTAAAGCCCGCTCCACTCTGCTGCACAGTCAAGGTGCAGGGCCCACTCTCCCATGTGCTGCATCCTTTGAGGGGCTGAGCCAGCTCTCCCACTCTCATACTCCTGGGGCTGGCTTACCTGTGTCCCCCACCACACACACCAAAGGCAGCTCTACTGTGTTGTCCAGGAGAGATGCAGGGTCCACTCTGTCATGTACTGCGGCTAGCTCTCCTGACCGCCAGGAGTCAGCTGTCGCACACTCAAGCCCTTTAGGGTGGCTCATCCACACCCTCACCACCAAGACCAGTCTATGCTGCCTGGGCTAGGTGCAGGGCCCAGTCTCCTGTTCCCACAAGTGCTGCTGCTGGTGAGAGGTGGGGCCAGCTCTCCAGAGTGCCCTAGCCCATAGGGTAAGGAGCAGGGCTGGTTCTGCACAGCCCTTGAACATCCATGTGATCCCAGGTGGCTATCCTGACCAGGGATGTTCCCATATTCTCCAGGGTAGTATGAGCCTCAGACGTTGACACTGACCCCTGCCTGCCACTGCATAGCTACATGGCTCTCAGTAGCAGGTCAGTCTGGGACCTCACCATGGACTCAGGTGGCAGGGCTGGCCCTCACAGCAGGCTACTCCTCTCTGCCCTTGCACCTCCAGTTCCATCTCTCTCCATAGTGCTCAAGCTGCTTCACCTCTTTCTCTCCCATCTGACCGCCACATACTTACACATTGTGGTGGCTCCTGCTGCAGGCTACCCATGTGGCTGGTGGGCCTCTGGGTGACGTTCTCCCTTTGTGCTGCCCCTGGGTGACATCCTCCATCTGTGCTGCCTGGTGTGGCAGCAAGTGGGTGCCTACGCCTACCTGTGCCTTAAGCAAGAGGAAAGGTCCATGGGTGGCATGGTGGTCTCTGGTAGGCAGGGTTCTATGTGTCTATGACTTGCCTGTGCCTTAGGGTGGAAGGCGGATATCTGTGTGTCTTTTCCTGCCCACATTGCATAGCATGGCGAAGCACAGGTCTCTGTGTGTCTATCTCCTCTTGTGCTGTGTTGCCTGGATTTGATTTGGTTTGGTTTTCATGAGTCCTACGCATAAATCAGGTTTGGCCACCAAGCCAGGCATCAGCTTATGAGGAGCAAAGGACTGCCCTCTGCTCTGCCCCGACTGATGTAAGAACCACACAAGGTGTCTCTGACCATTGCCCGCCTTTTATTTTGCTGTTTTTTGTTGTTTCTTTTGTGTTTTGCTTTTTGTTTTTGTTTTCGCTTTTGAGATGGGATCTCACTATGCAACCCTGATTGGCCTAGAACTCACTATATTTTCTGCAGAAAAGAGTTTGGTGTTTCTCAGGAGGCATTTGGTGGCTCCCCTCTCCAGAGAGAAAGAGGTGTGATGTCTAACCTTGGTTGTCAACTTGACTTATTCGAGAAGGGGGAGCTGCAACTGTACATCTGCCTTGGACCATTTTATTGATTTTTCGTTGGTGTAGATGGACTTGGCCCACTGTAGACAGTGCCATTCATTGTCAGTTAGGCCTGCTTTATAGAAGAAAAGCTAGCAGGCCGTGAACCTGAAAGCAGGTGATTGAGCAGTGGTCTCAGCCTCGGTTTCTTCGGTAATAGACTGTAGCAAGTGAGTCAAATAACCCTTCCCTCCCCAGGCTGATTTGTGTCAATGTTTCAAATCAGCAATCCAGAAGTGACTGGCGCAGGATGCATGGTGGTTCCTCCTAGGAGTTCTGTGGTATTTCTCTGTAAAGGTGCTTGGTGGTCTCCCTGGGGATGTGGTTGATGACTTCTAGGATAAGTGATAAGAAGACTAGGAAACCAGATTTGCATGTAAAAATCCCTTGGTTCTTATGGTGGCCCCAGCACATCTAAACCTCATTCTGTGTAAGAGAACATCTACAAAGAACTAGTTCAGTGCTGTCTGTCTTGCACTCCCCACTCCCTCATCTGTCCTGTCATTCCATTTGTTGGGCTTCTCGTTGCCCTGTGTAGAATCTTAGTTATTCAAGATGACAGGAATCATGGCATTGAGCCAGGCATGGTGGCACACACCGTTAATAATCATATCACTCAGGAGGTGGGGCCAGGCAACTCCTGAGTCAAGGCCAGCCTAGTTTTTATTGAGTAAATTCCAGGACAGCCACAGCTACAGCCAGAAACCCTGACTCAAAACACACCAAAAGATATCATAACAGTAGGTTGGTAAGAACCAGCTTGCCTTGAATTTCTTTGAATAACATGCAGTGAATATCAGAACTTTTGCGTTAGACTGCTCTGAAATTGGGATTCTTAAAAAGGTACCATTATCTTGCTATCAATGAAAGTTGAAAAGTTCAGAAAGTTTTTTCAAGTTAAAAAAAATCCCTAATTAGAAAAAATAGGCCCCTTACGAATAGCCTCTGGTTATTATAGTTTGGAACTCTGACGATAGTCCTCTCGTTCAGGTCCCTCCCACGACACCTCTCTCTTTTGGCCTCCCCTTCCCTACATTCCAGGCTGAATATCTAACCTCGTTCCTTCTCTCCATAACAGAGAAGCAAACTATTGTTTTCTTAGTCGATTTTATTGACTAATAGACTCACTTTAAACGTTTGTGTTCTGCAAGAAACATAAGACTCTAGTTGTGGAAATGTTTTGTTGGAACCTATAGTGTTTCTGGCATGTAAAACCCAAGCAAAACAAACAAACAAAGCGCATAGTTCATTGGTACAACAACCTGCCTAGCATGTCCAAGGACCCGCGTTTGCTGCGCAGACACACAATGACTGTTACAATGTAACAGCCGAATAAGATAAATTCGTAGACTAAACTTAGCTTGCAAGTAGTCACTGGTTACCTCCCTACGGAGGTCTAGGAGCCGTTCAGAGCCACCAAAGTAGCCTAGGGGAAAGGTTAAGAAGCCTGAGCCTTTAGGTGTGAGAAGTCAGGAGAGGTATGCTTTAAATAGCAGGAAAGTTAGCACACAGAGATTCTGGTTCCTGTGAGGTATGATTCCTCCTGACATCCTATTCAGGATATGTGTGCGCCTTCTGTGTGTCTTTCTAATTTATATAGAAGTGACTGATTGGTGACACTTGCCAGAAGCTTATGTCATCAAAAGAAGACCTGTAATATGTACAACCCCCAAGGAATGAGTAAGACACAGTATGCGGGGCCACCTAATGCTTCTTCCCCCAAGTTTCTATGGTGAACTTTATCTCTGGTATGATGGTAAGAGGTGTTTGGGAGGCTTAAAGCTGGTGGATTATCTTGCAAGTCAGCTAGTTCTGGGAGGGGAGTCTTCCTTGATCTGTTAGCTTTCACAATACCATAAAACACAGAGGGTGAGTCAGAACGAAAACAAAGAAGAGCCTCAGCAGAGCGTCTGCAGAAGTGTGAATGGTTGGAAAGGACTAACTTGAGGAGATCCGAGGATGTATGTCTGGGAGGTCTCTCTTCAGCTAGATTAGATAAGGAGGCTGGCTTGATTCTTGGGCTACTGGAGTCAGCATCATTTCCTGGTTCTCACACACCAGCCCGACAGTGTTGTGTTTGGATTCACAACACTGGCCAAGGGATGTTTACGGGCCGACTCGGACAGCTGTGCCCGCTGAAACCCAAGGAGCAGTGACGATGTTTATTTCCGGAATGATAAAACACTAAAACCCTTGGTCTCTAAAAATAGATCACTGTTTTACTTCAACATGAACCGGAATTGTTTACCTTGCCTCAGAACTGCCTGATGGTGGTTCTCCCTAGCTGGTTCAAGCTGAGAAAGGGTCTTACGTTGCATGTCTTTGAAGCCCTGCAGATCTTAGTTTCCGGAATTATCACAAAATTTGGGAGACAATCACAAGATTGTTTCCTGTACTTATTCTAAGTGGCAGCTCTGGGAACTCATAGAGGGAGTTAGCCCTTACGTCATGAACTCTAAAGTCAGAATTGTTTTCAGGAAATCTGAACTCAGCTTGAGAAGTCTGCAAGGTTGTTTGAATCCAGACCCTACCAGCCCACTCAGGAATGAAGCAAAATGGGGCAAGTGGTCCAGTCTAGTGAAAGACCTCTGGTGGTTTTAAGGAAGACTAGGGACAGTTTTTGGTTTGGGCTTTAAAACTATCAAGCATGGAGTCTGGTGACACCACCCTGTCACCCCAGGAGCCTGAAGCAAGAAGACAAAAAGCTCCAGGCCTACTTGGGCTACAAAGTGAGTTCAAGGTTACCTGGAACAACTTAGTGAGACCTTGTGTTAATAATACAAAGTAAAAAGAGGCTTGGGAAGCTGCTCAGTAGTGGACCACTCGCCTCGTCTGTGTGAGCAACTCAGTTCAAACTTTGGTACCATAAACAAAGGCATATATTTTAAAAGAGTACAACTTTCCAATATCTATAAATATAGTGCTCCTATTAGTAAAAGGCTTTGTATTCGAATCATAGTAGAGAAAAAAAGGACAGGTTTCCACGAATCAAGTGTGGGCTCAGTACCCCTGCACTCACACTCCTGCATCGATCACTGGGCTTCTTGTTTCCCATTCCTCTGTCTCCAGAACTCTGCGCTATTCCCAGAGCAGCCTTCTTATGCCTGTTTCTGCCCCTAGGAACTTGCAATAGAACGTAAGATCTAGTCAGTCTCTTAGCTTTTAATACCACATTCTCACACTTCAAAACTAGAAACCATTCGGTGTAAGTGGCCCACTGTTTGGTATTTGAATCAACGTCTCATATTGGAACCCAGGGTGACCTCCACGTTACGATGGATTCTCTTGTCTCCACCTCCCAGAAATTAATGGTTGTGTCATGGTGACTGTAAGTGTTCTCACTGTCTTTCTGGGTCCCCTTATGTCTGTGCCTGTCTGAGTGCTGGACCATTTCTTCATCCTTCAAGGCCAAGCAAAGAACATCACTCTCCTGTCCTGAGCCACATGGTTCATCAGTTACTTGACATTTTATAAGTTTCTTAAAGTATGAAGGGTCCTTTCCTAAGATATGGTCTCATTTGTGCTGGTTGGTGTCAGAAAAAGCTGGAGTGCTCTTGACCGTGAACTCTGCAGTGTGGCTGGAAGAGAAGAATCTCCTGAAGGATCTCTCCCAGGCTGTGCACGGGGAGCATTGCCTAGAGGGGGTTTCCCCTGGCTCACTGCCCGGCACTCAACCTCAGAGGCCTATTTCTTTAATTTCCCGGTTTGCATGCAGGAAGCAGAGATCAAGTGTCCACTATGTGGGAGCTGATTTTTTTCAGCTGGTCTAATCTCCCAAGGACAGATTTGACCCCTAGAACGTAGAATTATACCATGACTATGAGACTGGGAAGGTTGTGATGGAAAAAATTGGATTTAATCAATGAAAACTACATACACGTATGGAAACATCACACTTAACTTTATTAACACACACAATTCGTGTTATTAAAGAGTGGCTTTTTCTTGTTTAGCTGACTTCAGAGTAAGTGGGCTCATCAGTTAACTACATAGCTAAGCCTCTTTACGAAGAGTGCTGGCAGTACAGAGGGACAGAGCCATGCTCCTGACCCTGAACTGAGACACCCATCCACCATGGGACACGGTCACCAGCAGAGGCTGTTGGCTTACAGGTGAGCTGGACTATAGTCAGCCCAGGACATCTTTTACCTCATGGGTCCCACATGCCACAAGAACCTCTGATCAGGACGACCTTTCCCTTTGATGTCTGTGTGATCCCTGTGGACCGTCTGTCGTGTGGCTGGCATCCCACTCTGTTACTTCCCCATCCAACCCCATAAGAGACTGACATATTTAGGGAGCTATATTCTGACTTCAAAAGGCAATTTGGCCTATTTTCCCCAGACACCCATGCTTTGCTTTTGGTCACTCCAAGTTCAGTCTTGATTCTCTCTTTATAAGAGGCTATGGGTGTCCTTACTGTGGCAGTGACCCTGGTACACAGTTATGGACTCAGAGATGAATGGACAAAGAGAATTGCTATGGAAACACAACAGAGTACTGGTCAGACACAAACATGAAGGAAAGAATGTCAGGGGAGGCAGGCACGGTGGTGGTCACTTTTAATCACTGCACGCTTGAGGCAGAGATGGGTAGACCCCTGAGTTTCATGACCAGCTTCGCCTACACGGTAAATATAGTGACTTCTAAGCCACTCGGGGATAGGTAAGGAAACCCTATCAAAAAGAAAATGTTTTTTTTCTTAGGCGATTGGAGCTGGAAACAGGGGCTGGGGGCACTAGGGTTCTGTTTGCTCTGGGAGCCTCCTCTTTGGCACTAAGCAAGTGTGTCAAGGATGAAAGGACCCCAAAGACTGGCTCCCAGGAGACTGCGTCCAAGCTCGGCTTTTAGGTAAGGCTGTGAAGAAACGCAGTAAACCTATGCTCTCAGCAGCCTGTGTGGAAGTGGTTGGTCGTTTCTTCCAAGGATGTAGGAAGGGAGTTTGTGGTTGACTTCAGCACTCTGGGATGGGAAGACAAGGTCCGGGCAGGCCCTTTGGCCCCAGATCATGGCTGCATGGTGCCTGTAGCAGAGTGAACCCTCTACCTTCTGTGCTTGTTGTCTCTTCCAACAGGACATGACCTCCTCTGGGTTGTTTTCATTCCTTCCTTCTTTAGACAGCTCATCCTGGATGAGCCTATATCTGGATGCCCGTGAGGGAAGAAAAAGGAAGGAAAATAAAGCAGGGGTGGGGACTTGGGGGGCGCTGCTCTCCCACATTGAGTGACATCGAGGATTTATTTCGGCATTCCGGATGTCCCTCCCCCACCACCACCCATTTCCCCTGACTCAGTTTCTCCAGCTCATCACAGCTGGCCACCCAGGTTTCCCACCTGCAGCCAGGGCCCTGCCTCCTTCCCAGGCC
The DNA here is from genome assembly GCF_021556685.1 of Rattus norvegicus. Lineage (NCBI taxonomy): Eukaryota > Metazoa > Chordata > Mammalia > Rodentia > Muridae > Rattus > Rattus norvegicus. Next base: position 94,353,746 of record NC_141535.1, read on the forward strand.
ATTCAGGCTGGAGACAGGAAGCAATTAAGCAGACCCAGCAAGGCCTCCCTCACACCCAGACTTCCTTGAGGATATTTGTCCCTTTGTCAGTCTGCTAAGGGCTGAGCTGCTGCCCTGCTCTGCAGTGGGGGTTGCCACAGGCTTCCCTGTCCTTTACTTCTGTGTGCTAAGCCAAGACACCTGCAGCTGACTTTCCCAGCCCAAGCCTGTCACTCCTGGTGTCCAAGGTAACCTTTGGTGCGTACTCTGAGAAGTTGGAACCTATCCCTCACCTGGAATCCCCACAGCTCTTTTATTTGTTTTGGATGCGCATGGCTGGCGAGCTCTCAATTCTAAGTGGAACGCTGTAAAAGTGTAACCTGCAGTTGACGCAAATCTCTCTGCTGCCTGTGAGCCCTTTCTGCACTGGGCGCTGGAGCTGCCACTGTCCTGGGCTGCACTACTGTGTCCTTGCTAGTGTCCCTAACTTTGAGTCCTGGCTGTTTTCCCAACACTGCTAGCTTAGCTGCCAGGCCTGTGGCTGTTTAGGGTTCTGGTGTTTCATCTCTGGGCTCTGACCACTGTGTGACCAACGATGGTTACAAGACGCAGCGGCCTGTTGGTGCTGTTCATGTGGTGCCTTATGTCTTGAGAGTAAAGAACAGTAACTGGCTTTCTACACTTCCCAGTCTGCTGGGAGGGTCCTGGGGGCTGAGGGAGACATGGCAACTCGGCACCGTTCGAGACAGCAGTGGAAATTCTGTATGTTTATTCAGTGGAATGGTGAGCTAGCTAGCTTTCTCATTGCTGTGGCAAAATACCGACAAAGGAGCCTAAAGACAGAAGAGTGTATTTTGCCTCACGTTGGAGGGAGGCAGCATGCAGCTGCTGGTGGCTTAGCTGTAGTGGTAGCAGCAGGATTCATCTGGCCGAATTGTCTCTGTAGACAGAAAGCAGAAGGGTGAATGCTGGGGCTTAGTTCCTTTCTCCTTAAAAATCCTTGAAAAAAAATCAGTGTGGGACCCCAGCCCGTGGAATTACTGTTGTCCGTATTCAAAGTGGGTCTTTCCCACCTCAGTTAAACCTCTCTGAAAGAGGTCTCCCAGACATGCCCATTAAGATGACCCTGAAGGCTGACTATCACAGTTGGTCCTCCAGGATTGGAGAGAACTCTTTTTAAAGTTTACATTCCTGCGTTGTCTTTTTGGGGAAAGCAGAGAAGTTTGTATTTTGACTGTCTAATGAATTCTGTGTGGTTGGTCGGAGTTGGAACGGGCTGTTACCCAGGATCTCTTGTGGAGTTCTTGTAGGTTGAAGCCCTTCACAGGTTCCTAGCACCCACTTCTCCATGTACCTTTGGCACCTGGCGTAACTCCCACACCACTGAGCTGTCTGTAGTGTGTCTGCCATGTGTCTGTGACTCCAGCTTATGCACGTTCTTCTGTGTCAAACCTTGACAACCCAGTAGGCACAAGACACAGCTGTACAGCAGAAGTACCGCGGCTATTAGAAAGGCGGAGACATTCAGACACCGGTTTGTCTCCAGGGGGTTCAGTTTCTGCACGTCTCTACAGCTTTCTCTCTAGTCTACACGAAAATGACTCTTCAAATGGATCCCCCATCTTATCCCTCAGGACATGTTCCTACTCTCATTTTATCTTCAATAAAGACTTTTTCTAGGAGTGTGTATCAGTTTTCTTTTAACTAAAGAACACTGATTTTGACATTGCTCGCCTATGGGAAGATCCTGCTAGAAGACTTCCCAGACAGATGAACGACTCAAGAAAGCAAACCGAGTGACCAAAGTCCCTGGGGGAGGGTTTGTCTTGTGATCACCCTGGGTTTTGAAAAGGTCACAGGTGAGATGAAGCTGGACGTTCTGCAGGTTGAGCCAGGCTGGTAACTCTGCCCTTCCATGTCCAGGCCCTCTTTTGGAGCACGTGCTTCAGAAGATAGTGGGCTATGGGATTAGACTGCCAACATCCATGGCATGGACCCTTGTTTGTGCTTCTGGACCAGTTTGCCCGGCTTCACCTACAGCAGGCATTCTGCTACAATTACACAGGCGACTTTTCCTTCCTTACACTGTGTGTTCTTTGAGAATATCGACTCCCTCTGTATCATTTAAAATGAGGATTTGGTGCACATGCCTGTGTCTGTGGAGGCAGGCGGAAACTGGGAGTCTTCTTCAGTCTCTCCCCACCTCACAGTCTGAGACGGGGTCTGTCACTGAACTTGGGGTTTGCTGACTCAGCTCGGCTGGCTGGCAAGTGACTCCCCAGGGTTTGCCCCTCTCTGCCTCAGTGCTGGGGCTACTGTTGCAGAGCACCACCTGCTGTACCGAGGACACAGACTCAGGGCTCAGTCTTGTGAACAAATACTAACCCTGAGTCATCTTCCCAGCCATTGTATTCTAACTTGATTGATAATAAAAACTTACTCTTTTCATGCTGTCTTCTCAGCCCCAGAAGATGTTCTTCTCAGCCAAGCGCATCATTCTTCCAAGAAGTACTAAATCACTGAGTGGGGAATGTTTTTAGTTTGTTGTTATTGTTGTTGTTCTACTGTATGTCCTTTTTGGAACATTTCAAGTCAGTTCTAGATAAAAATAGTGCAGCTTTCTGAGAAATATGGCCATTTTGGTCTCTGTGGGAAACCGTGATTTGGCCTCTGGTCAATGTGTCTTATGGGCTCCAAGGGATGCTAACGTCGGAGGCTGCAGGGCTGCAGCTCTACCATAGGTGAAACAAGGCACAAGTGAGAACTGGATATGACCTTATTGTTTCCAGACTACGGGACGGCTAGGTGCGCTCTCCTTACAGGCTTCTGCACGTTGCGTTTGGGAAACAGCATAGTGTGGGATCCAGAGCTGAGGATCCCAGCAGGCCCTTAGCTATCCCAGCTGCACGGCTTTTTACGTGAATTCAAACGACTCCAAGTTCTTTGGCTTTGTGAGCTCACGCAGGCCACAATGAGGTGTGGAAAAACCATCATGGCTCTGCAACTAGGGACTGCCAGAGATGGAATGAGCCACTGGGGCCTGACGACGGCCATCTCAATAGATCTGGAGCTATAAGATTTGGCTAAGGGAAAGGGACCAGACGTGTGTGAAGTCTCTGATTCTCTGGGGAGATCGATTCAGGGGGAAATCTGCCACCTACTTTTATTGTTACTGTTTGATCCATTAGTGTTCATTAATCTGGTCCAACAGACTCACCTGCCTCTCTCAATAGAGAAAGCTGTGGTCTCCATTGATGTATGGGCATCTGGGGACAGAGAGGCAGATCCAGGAAGTTCAGTTTGTTCCTAAAGAAAATACAAAGGAAGGTCAATGTCGAAGCCACCTGGACAAATCTGCGAAGAAACAAATTGCTTCTAGTCTAGAGACTACTAAATTCCAGCCATCACAGAGACCCATGCTTTGTGCTCATGCCTCCAAACTAGCTGCTCTCTGATGAGTTTGGAGCCAGACCTCTAGCTGTGTGTGAATTACTTTATTACTTATTTATTTACAGAAATTGATGCAAAACTCCCTCCCATGTTGCCAGAGAATGTGTGTAGGATCTTTATCCTCTTCTAACTCCACTTTTGGTGTAGTTCTGCTGCTGTCAGCTGGTCCCACACAACTGCCTTTCTTTCTTGCTGAATGGGTAGCGTGAGCTCTTAAGTGGTGGCTCACATTACACATTTGTCGAATGCCAGGTGTTCCTCCACAGACTTGAATAGTTCATAACGCTGAGGGGAGGTGTGATCACTCCCATCTTCTCGAAGAGGAAATTGAGGCTTAGAAAGTTCAATGGCTTACACTCTGGGCTGCGCAGCTGGGATTCAAATGCAGGGCCTTCTGGCCACAAGCAAGGTCCTTCATGTCATGGACAGGCTTGCCCTAATGGCGTTGCTTCTTTTGTATTGGCTGTTGGGCAGCTGAAGCCAGATTCAGCCTGTCACAAGCAAGCACACAGTCTGATGAGAAGAAATATATTGAATTTAGTGCTGGGTCAGTGGACCTTTGCTGCTCTTGTCTGTTGCTAAAATTCTATCTATCTATCTATCTATCTATCTATCTATCTATCTATCTATCTATCTATCTATCTATCTATCTACCTATCTATCATCTAAGTATCTATTATCTTTTTATTATTTATTTATTATCTATTTATTATCTAATTATCTTTTGCCTCTGTCCATCTATTTAAACACATTTGGTATTTAACAGATTGTTGCAAAATGTTTTTGAGACACTGAGCCCAGGCTCAATCTGAATTTCCTGCAATCCTCCTCCTAAAGCTTCCTCAGTGCTAGAATTATAGGACACACCCCACATGCAGCCTTCAGATAGTTTTTGACAATATATTCATAGGGCAGAGAAGCAAATTAGAAGGAAAACTTACATAATGAACTAATGCGTGAACTAGGAATTTCCAAAGTTTCTCATAAATCGCATAAATCTCATTTCTTTTCTTCCTTTCCCCTGCCCCAAGTCTTTCTGTGTAAAGAGATGAAGCCATTGCTAAAATTTTGGCTGTGTACAAATCTTGTTTTGTTTGTTTTTAATTGAATATCTCAACAGAAATATTGGTAACGAGTGTTTAGAGGGTTCTTTTTTCTTCTTGTTTTTTTTTTTTTTTTTTTTTTTTTTTCCTTCTGGTGTCTGTGAAGTTCAGTGGCTCTGGTTATAAGAGCTCCAAAAGTTTCTTCCTTCCTTCCTTCCTTCCTTTCTTTCTTTCTTTCTTTCTTTCTTTCTTTCTTTCTTTCTTTCTTTCTTTCCTTCTTTCTTTCTTTCTTTCTTTCTTTCTTTAATAAGCAGTCATTCCCTAGGCACAGTGGCAAGTGAAATGTACTATGGGAAACTTGTGAACAATATTATTTTATCTCACTGCTAAGAGAAAGAAAAAAAGATGGTCTCTGTCACTTGTGGGCATTTCCTGTAGCATGTGCATTTTCTGAGTTAAGAGGAACAGATGGAGTGCTTTAAGCTGAAGAGATTTCTAGTCCCTTCTTAGTGGTAATGGAGTTACGTCCACTATTTTGGAGGACAGACGGTCTTATTCCCCAGCAGATGTGCTTGGGATGGTGCCTTCTGAGAAGTTGTTAGTGGGAATGATTTAACTAGCATGCTGAGTGATTTGAAAATCACATTATTTCGTGTGCTTTAAAAAAAGTATAAAAATGTTAGTAACAAATGAGTTAATTTTTTGAGGGAGCATTAAACAGTCTTCCTGGAGACTGCACATAGGAGAAATAAATAAAGGTGATGGGTAAAAGCTAAGGCAGTGACGGGGAGAAGGGCCTTTGCCTGTGAAGTAGTGTGGGATGCAGATGGTACCGTAGCCAGTGGGACAGATCCACTGATTTTGCTCTTAGGACAGATGTACTGGCTTGACTTATCTTCAGTTCTCCTTACCACGACGCCAGAAACTGGGATAGCCTTTCTCAAACATGAAGCAATAGAGAGGAAGGGAAATGTCAAGAACTTTCAACAAGATGTCAGCCCTGTGTTTTGTTAGCCTGTTACTAAATATAGCAACTTCTTACCTCCAGCTTTCCTGTTAGGTATTAAACCTGCTGTAAATTAGATGTTCTGTTAATTGAAGCCAAAAGCACTCCTAACAGATGTGTTTTTTTCAAATGTTTATCTGTCCCCATAACTGTTGTGGGCTGCTCTCACACACAGTTGTGCTTACACCTATTATAACTCTAAACTGTTTTTCTCTCTAGGCTATAAAAGACTCAAGTCTGCTTGTGCTTAATATGTGCTTGTACCTTATTCAGAGTCTATGCCAACTGTTATATACATTAATAAACGACTATGGTAGTCCACACATTGCCTAAAGAAGATAAAACATAAAGGACTCAGGACCAACTTCCTAAGTACCACCTGTGTAGCCACACTGTCCTCTACGTGGCTTGTCTACTAAGGCCCTTTCTCTTGCAAGGAAAGCAACTACTTCCACGAGCCCTTGGGGAAATAAGCTATCCTCCTTCTCAAGATCTTAGCTCACAGGCCTTTGTCTCCAGGGGTCTAAGGAGATCTGAACTTTCTTCATCTATCTGAGTCTTGCTTCCAAGGCTTACTAAGGATATACCCTCTGCTCACCATGACTAGTCATCTTTATTTTAAAGAACTCAGATGTTTGTGCTGGGGTTGTAGGTCAGTGGGTCAAGTGAGCCTGGCACTCCAAAGCTTTGGATTTGTTCCCCAGTAGAGCATAAACCTCCCTGTGTATATCCTCAAGTCCTAGCTATTGGGAGGTGGAGTCAGGGGATTAGAAGACCCGCAGTGAGCTTGAGGCCATCCTGAGATTCATGAGACCCTGTCTCAAAAACAAAACATAGCAAAAAGAAGTCAACTGTGTCTCAACTTCAACCGCGAACCTGTAGAGCCTCTTATTCTCATAGTGGCCTTCATTGGTATTGATTATCAGTACACAATTTGGTGAAATGTGTGTGCATACATGCATACATTGCATTCATGAACACTGGGGACCTTGAGATTCATTTACTTGTTTTTAATTTTTAAACTTGATTATTGTGTGAGTGTATGTGAGTGACGTGTTTGGATGAGTGTGGGTGTACCTGTGCCACCGTGCACATGTAGAACCCAGAAAACAGCTTTCGGGGATTAGTTTTCTCATTGTACGTTGAAGTGGGTTCCAGGGCTTGAATTCAGGTTGCTAGACTTTCAAAGCAAGTTCCTTTCCCCACTGAGCCATCTTCCAGACAGAGCTTTAGTTAAGTCCATAATAACTACAAGCTAATGCAACCTAAAAGGGAAAAACACCAACACACTCTTCCTTAATGGTTTGGTTTTTTTTTTTAATTTTTCTTTTGTTCTGATGCAAGTGGCATCAGAAGTGGGAGGAGAGATAACAGACTGATGCTGACACTTCTAAGGCCATGGTGGTATTCCTCTTCCGGCAGGAGTAATGTGTGACTCCAGGGGCTTGCCGTTGTCCCTGTGCCTTAGCTATGGAGAAAAGCCACCCAGGCCGCACCAACCCCCCTATTTTATAATAACCTTCCTCTACCTTGGAACATTCCTTCTGTGGCTCTCTTAGTGGAAAACCTCCCACTGTGGAATTAAGACTCTCACAAGTCTTCACCGGGGAATGCCAGACCTTAAGTGTTTCTGCAGCCTCTGGCCTGGTAAATGTGTCACGCAGTTTATTTTTCACAGAGTGACATATAAAACACTTAATTCAGTTTAACAGCAAACTTTGGGTTCTAGCTGGTTTCTTGTGTGTGACTTCAGCAGGTTTTCGGACACTGGCTGTGGGTGTTTGCGAAGAGTACTGGATGCATTAACAATGTCCGTGCACAGAAGATTAAGTGTTGCCTTGCTTCTAGGCTGCTCCTTTGCTCTGTGGAAATCCCTATGGCAAACCTGCCTCTCTGAGAACTACTCGGAGCAGAGTATCCTTCCTGCTCCATGCCACTAAGAAGAACTTAAAACAGACAGAGACTAAGCACACACTTTGGCGTTGCCCTTCACATTTGGTGGCGTGGTAGACAGCTCCTCCTTCTAAACCAGAAAGCTTTCCTGCAAGAAAATCATTCCTTCTGGCTTACCCAGGCCCTGCTGGCTTCAAGGAAGACTGTGTGTAGAATAGGACCGTGCACCTGCATTTTCAGAGAGGCTACCCGTTCTCCAGTTGATTGTCCCTTACTCAGTGTGTGCGTGGACTAAAATGCAATCGGTGTGTGTAAAACTTTGCAAAAGAGAATAAGAGAGCACATGTAGTCGAGAGGGAACAGTGCGATGGAGGCAGGGAGGAGGCAGGCTCTGTCCCAGCACATGCGGACGCACTCGGAATAGAATGCTTTTAAAACCACATTGTTTTGTGTCTAGCTTCAGCTTGGGCACTGAGGCCTGGCTGCGGCTGGGTGGGTGGCAGACAGCCTTGTCCTGATTTTATCTGTTCTCTACCTTGGCTGAGTAGAGACAACTGGGAGTGTGGTTGGTGCATAACCAGGGAGTGGGCCAGGTTTGGCATCAGAGCCAGCTCTCCCCTAATAGATGATAGAGTTTTGCAATTAGCTATTCGCTACACAGTAACTAATGTTGGGTTGGAGAGACCGACCAGCAGTTAAGATACTTCCTTCTCGACTGGAAGAGCTTGAAGGGGCTGGAGACCCCATATGTACAACAATGCCAAGCAACCAGAGCTTCCAGGGACTAAGCCACTACCCAAAGACTATACATGGACTGACCCTGGACTCTGACCTCATAGGTAGCAATGAATATCCTAGTAAGAGCACCAGTGGAAGGGGAAGCCCTGGGTCCTGCTAAGACTGAACCCCCAGTGAACTAGTCTATGGGGGGAGGGCCGCAATGGGGGGAGGGTTGGGAGGGGAAGCCCATAAGGAAGGGGAGAGGGAGGGGCTTGGGGCATGCTGGCCTGGAAACCGGGAAAGGGAATAACAATCGAAATGTAAAATAGAAATACTCAAGTTAATAAAGATTAAAAAAAAAGATACTTCCTTCCCTTTCAGAGGACTAGCATTTGGTGTTCAGCCTCCAGCCTGGGCGGCTCACAATTGTCTATAAATCCAGTTCTAGGCACCTGCACACAAGTATAAATACACACATACACACAAAGAAAATAAATATTTAAGAAGGAATCTAGCCCATGGTAGGGAAGTGTAGCCTAGGATTTCTGCCCCTGAAATGTGACTCCTTTCCTGGAACATGAAGCACGCACTCAGCAGAAGTCAGAACTCCAAGGCGTTGTTTTGCAGAGAACAACTGGGAGATGCGTGGTTTTGATACATTGATGGGTGCATTCCCAGACTCAGTTATTTTAGGTTTGGATTCCTTATTGTCTAATGACAAAGGTGTCTTTTCCCTTTAGAAATGCCGGGAACAGTACCCCTGGGGACAATCCCATATGTTATATGTTATATAGTCTTCATATAGTTGGAAGTTTAGTGTAATACAGATGTAGAGCCACTGTTTCTGTTCACAGCAGTGAGTTCCTGCTTTCTACAGAGCAATGGTGAGATGCTACTTCAGGCCGAAGCCATATCTGTAAGAGGAATTCTGGGTCCTTGATTCTTTCGAATGCTGTTCTTTTTACTCTTTTCTTCAATTTTATTTTTTATTACTTACTCATTTTATGTATATGCATACACTGTAGACACATCAGAAGAGGGCATTGGATCCCATTATAGATGGGTGTGAGCCACCATGTGGTTGCTAGGAATTGAACTCAGGACCTCTGGAAGAGCAGTCAGTGCTCTTAACCACTGAGCCGTCTCATCTCTCCAGCCCTAAAATGCTGTCCTTGATGACCGGGGTGGTTGAGGAGGAATGCACTCAGAAATTGTGACTCTATCCTCACACCCACAGGTAAGCGTTCTGCTTAGCCATAGCTCTCACTTCTAATCAAAGAAGCATTTTCATTTTTTTATTTAAACCTCAGATGGAGACCATTACAGAAAATCACAACTGATCAAAACAGAGACTGACTGATTACATGGTGCCCAACCCTGGTGGGTACATCTGCAACACAACTCCTCTGGGACACAAAGGGAGAAGGGGCAGGAAGATTTTATGAGCCAGAGGACCAGGGAATCTTCACTGAGACTGTGACTCCTAGAAATGACAGGGATGCTTCGCCCACTCAACAATATGTCTGCATAAATAAGACAGGGCAAGTGTCGGCGCCTGCGCCGCCAGTGTGTGAATATTGGGCGTAGGTCTGCGGGATTGAAAGAAAACATGAACATACATGGGTCACCCGTTTTCAGCGAGTGCCACCAAGGCTTTACTGTGATTTCCTTATATACCAGAGGCAAAAGCCGCGGGAAAACAACAAGGCAGGTGAAAATCCCCAACCAGGAAAACAGGAAAAGTCTGTGTGGTGGAAAGTCCTGGGCCCAATCAAGGGCATAAACAACTTCTTAAACAACAACAGGCTGGAAGGCTCGGTGGGGAGGAAGGGTGCCATGGACCAGCCCCAAATCAGGGGCTAAGAGCAGCTCCCAAGAGTGTAAACAATTTATTGCTATAGCAGGCTAAAAGGTTCAGTGAGGGGGGAGGGAAACCCAACAGGCAAGGCAGCACCAACAGATATGCTAATACAGAAGGGAAAATATCGCAAGGCTCCCCCCAAGGCAAAGAGAGGACAGGTAACTAGTAATACTGAGAGAAGGAGAATAGGCAGCTAGGATGAGCCCTTTAGTGGTTATCTGATACCAATCAGTCGGTCCTGAAAACATACATGCATGAGCAGCACCAGTGTATTTATATGTTCATAGATATGTACATGTGTAACAGTAACAGAAAAGGAAGCCATGAATTTATAAGGGGGTGGAGGGTATGGAAGGGATAAAAGGGAAAGGGGGAAATCATAAATTAAAATTGTAAATTGTAATTGTATAATTATAATTTAATTGAAAAGAAAAGCAAAAGTTGGAGAGCAAATGTTGAAGAGTCCTCGCTGTATCCAGATCAATTAAATTCTAATCTCTAGAGATCTCTGCATTAGTCCCCTTGTGACAGTCGTCTGGGGGCTATAGTGTGCCCTGGGCAGGTCACAGATATGACTGCTAGTGTGGCAGGAGGCCAGAGCAGGGGAAGTCCCTCCAGCACCACCTTCATCCTCTCCTCCAGCACCACCTTCATCCTCTCTTTTGCTAGGAAATACAATCATTTTCTGTGTGGAGTGAACCGAAAACACCTGGTGGATTATATCAGTTCTTGCACTTATAGGGAATATTATGGTCTGAGTGTGCCCCCTAAAACTCACGTGTTGGAAACCTAATCTCCAGCGCTGTGCTGTGGCCTGTAGGGAGTTATTTAACGTCATGAGGACTCTGCATTCCCTAGTGGATCACCGCTACGATATAAAGGCCTTGGGAGTGGGGACCAGACTCTCCTCCCCTCTCCTCCATCACCATGTGACGCAGCAATAAGGGAGTCCTTGCTATGATTCCTGGTTTTATTGTTAACTTGACGTAATCTCAAATCTCCCAGAAGAGTCTCAGTGAACGATTGTGTAGATCAGGTTGGTGGTCTGTCAGGGATGGTCTTGGTTTCATGGATGGATATGGGAGGATCCAGGTCCCAGCGAGTCTGGGTCCTTGACTGTGTAAGTGTAGAGAGTACAAGGGGATGCGAGAACTCACTCCTCTCTGCTCTTGAGTGTTCTTGTGATGTGGTTAGCTATTTACGTTCCTGCCTTCTTGACTTGGCTGGCACGAGGGACTAGAGCCTGGGATTGTGAACTAAAATCAACCCTTTCTCCCTGAGGTTCTTTGTCAGGGTGTTTGTGTCACAGTAACTGGGAAGGAAACCAGAAACCAGCACATTTGCTAAAGGTTGCATCTTTGACCTTGTGGGCTTCCAGCTTCCAGAACTGTGAGAGCTAACTTCTGCCCTTATAAGATAGCCAGTTTCAGATATTCTAACAGCACAAAACTATCCAAGGTGGAAATTCAGTCCTCTCCTCGTGACATGTGGTCAGTGCAGATTTGGGTCACCAGTGTAATCTGGAAACTTCTTATAGAAGGCCCTATTCTGTGTTTCTCTCTGTCTCTGTGTCTCTCTGTCTCCATCTCTCTCTGCTGACCCTGCTTAACTTGCTATTAAATTTATGTATTCATATTATTTTGCCAACAGGTCTCTTGGAGAGACTCAGGGAAACATCATTATAAATCTGTAATTAGTAGGAGAGATTGCAGATGGCTGACCCATCTCTGTTCTGGCCACTGTGGACTTACCTACTTGCTTTATCAGACCAGAGTTTTCATTCCCAGGAGAGCCCTTGTGTGTTGGGGTGTGTTTACTGAACCCCTTACAGGAGCCCACTCCCTTCTCCTTATACACACTGATCCCACTCACTGCAGTCTGTTAAAAACACCGTCTTCTTTGAATATTCTGCCGTCAGAAACATATCTCTTGTGTTTTTAAACTGCTGCAGCACTTTGAGTTTTGTGCCTTAGCTTTTTTACTCATCTGTCAAAGCAGAATGGATATGCATTGTATTAAGAGAACGAAAATGTCTGAGCAGTGGTAGAGGCTCTATCATAGTGCTCTATTGCTGTGAAGAAACTCCATGACCAACGCTCATGTCTGCTCATATAAAGGGAATCATGTAATTAGAGGCTTGCTTGAAGTTTCCGAGGGTTGGTCCAATCATGGGGGGCGGGGTGGGGTGGGGCACAGCATGGCAGCAGGCTGACAGGCATGGTGTTGGAGAAGTAGCTGATCTACAGACAGCAGGCCGAGAGAGGTTGGCAGGAGAGACTGGGCTTCGAGTGGGCTTTTGAAACCTCAAAGGCCACCTATGTGACACACCTCCTCCAAGAAGGCCACATCTTCTTCCCAGCAGCCCCACAAGTGGGAGCTAAGCATTCAAATGTATGAGCCTATGGAGACCATTCTCATTCAAACAGCCATGGGTTCCAAGGGAAGAATATTTTTAGCTTATTGTTTAGTTGAAAAACAAAAACTAGGGCCAGGCCTGGTGCCACAGGCCTCCAATCCCAGCATATGGAGGCCAAGGTAGGTGGATGTCTATGAATTGCAGGGCAGCCTGGTCTCCGTAGAGACTTCTAGGTCAGCTAGGGATTCATAGTGAGACCTTGTTTCATACAACAATGACAACAAGAAAACAAAGCAAAACAAAACAGCAAAAATGTAAAACAAAACCTGTGTGTATATGGTGTACAGTGTGTGTCTTTGGTGTTTGTGTGCAGTACGGCATGCTAAATTGAGCTAATTCAAATGTGTTATGTATGCTTGGCCTTTCTTTGTATTTTCATCCTGTCTTTCTGTTGAGGGATGTAATTCCAGGTTAAGACACTTGCTTTGGGTGCATAAAGCACTGGGTTTGAACTTCACTAGCACCAAATAAGATTTAAAAGTTCCCATTATGTTGTAGAGGAAGCAGGCGGTTGTTTCTTGGTTTTGGCCATTATTGGTGGTTTATCAAGATCCACTTCTCCTTGTGGTAGAAAAAAAGTTTCCAAACATTGGCAAAGAATAATTCAAGTCTCATATACGCGTCTAGAATGATCACTGGACCGTAGAGATGTGTCACTTATATTTCCTATCTGGGAAACTGGGTAGGTCCTTGTGCCTGCATTCTACAAATGAAATCTGAAGGCGGGAAAGCCAACTTAGGCAGGGTACATGGCACCCAGAACTCGGATTTGGGGGCCAGCCCTGCTCTGCCCAGTATGAAGTATAGCAACTCTCGAAACCATCCTGCTAGAAGGATCATCAGCCATTCCGAGGCAGGGGAGTAGCCAGAGAGGCTCAAAGGCCCATACAGACCCCACTGTGGTTAGTGGATGTGAGTTAGCTCTGTCCAGGTTGCAGGCTTGGAAGCTACACAAGTCTGATGCTCCTTTTAGGCCACGGAGGGGTTTAGTGGCTTGCAATGTTCATCAGGGAATAGACTTTCTTTTCTTCCTTTGAGTTTTGTCCAAGTAGCCGTCACCCTCTGTCACCTGGTGTTGGTTTTAAGTGGAGTTCTGTCTGCTTTCTGTTTTTATTTTAGGATCTGATTCAGACCCAGATATAAATGGAGACATGTGTTGTAGACGTCATCAATTTATTGGTGTTGGGCATTGCATCTAGAGACTTACACATGCTGGGCAAGATTTTGCTACAAGCTCTTGGTTCACATTTCGTTTTGAGGCAGTCTCATTAAGTTTCCACGAGGAGTCTTGAACTCATGGGCAGACATGTCTTGAACTTGAGATCCTCCTGGCTCAGCCTCCTTGTGGTGGGCTTTCAGGGTTTCGTTGGTCTTCTTTTGTTCAGGACTTCTTGATAAACTCATTTTTTTTCTTTTCTGGGAAAATGATTAGAAGCCACTTTCCTCTCTACTTTATGTTCTATTACACGAGGATGAGAAAGTCAGTTTCTGTACCTAATTTGTTACCGCCTTTTAACCCCAAAAGGGAAAGTATCCAGTATACTTAAATCACAAAATAGCATATGGGGGGGGGGACTTCAACCAACCAAAAGCCTGTGTGAAGAAGGGTCTTGTTTGTTTGTAAGGAAAATAACTTTAAGCTGGAAACTAATGAGAACCATGTGTGCAATGGGATCCCCCAGTGGGAAAGGACATGGCTATTTTGGGCAAATGCCTCCTGCAGAAGGGGAGGACTGGGCTCTACTAAGAATCTTTGAGATGCTACTGTATGTAAGAAGGCCTGGCCCCCAAAGAGGGAATGTGACCAAGGTGCATGGAATACATGTCTGAAAATGTCGTAGTGCAGCCCGTTGTTGTATACAATCAACACATGCTAATAAAACACGTGCTGAAAGGAATCAGGAAGAGCCAACGCCGAGTCACTTCCTCTTTATGAAACATGCTCTAGTTTCTGGTCTGGATTCTTTAGGTCGCCAGGATCCCAGCTTTATCTTCCAACTCTGCAAACTCCAGATGCTCAGGAATGAGTGGAAAATGGAGGGAAAACATCTGTTCATGTTCTCCTACCAAAGTGAAAGTCTAGGGCAAGCCCCTAAGCCCACTCTTTCCTCCATCATTCACCCTTCTTTCTCGGATTTTGGGTTGTTTGTGTTTGTTTTGTAAGTCAGGGTCTTATATAGCCCAGGCTAACCTAGAACATCAACCCCTCCTAACTCAGCCTCCCAAGTTCTTCAGTTATAGACATACATTACCCTAACTTAATTTTATCCTTTAAGTACTAAATGTTGTGTGCTTGTAAATAGATGCATGATGTGCACATGTGTCAGTGAGTATGGGAACATGCGTGTCACAGTGTGCGTTGTGTATGTGTGAGGGTGAGTGTGTGCATGTACATGCCACAGTGTATGTGTGTGTTGTATATGTGTTTGTGAGTGTGGGCACACACATGTTGCAGTGTGTGTGTTGTGTATGTGTGTTCGTGAGTGTGAGTGTGGGCATGCACATGCCACAGTGTGTGATGTGTATGTGTGTTTGTGAGTGTGAGTGTGTGTGTGTGCTATATATGTTCGTGAATATGAGTGTGGGCACACATGTGTCATACACAGTGTGTGTGTTGTGTATGTGTTTGTGAGTGTCAGTGTGGGCATGCACATGCCACAGGGTGTGTATTGTATATGTGTGTTTGTGAGTGTGAGTGTGGGCACACACATGTTGCAGTGTGTGTTGTATATGTGTGTTCGTGAGTGTGTGTTGAGGCTAGAAGACAACCATGACTATTGGGCTCCACCTTCTCGCTTGTTCGAGGCCGGCTCTCCTTGTTGCTTCACACTCCAGGCAGGCCAGCCCTATGCTTCCGGGGATTCTCTTGTCTGTGCTTCCAGTCTCCGCACAGGAGCACTGGATTACAGGTGCATCTGTAGGGATTTGAACTCAGAGCCTCACACTAGTGCAGCAAATCCACTGGGCTATCTCCCCAGCCCCTTTTATCTCCCAGTGGGACCCAAGGGGTCTTAGGAGACCTAGGAAGATGGCCATAGCTTGAATTCTTTAAGAGAGAAACAGCTCAAATATTAATAGTAAAATAAAATTTAATTTGTGATCTCTCCATTCCCATTCCTTTTCTTTCCTGTGTTATCTACCATTATTAGAAGTGTGTGTGCGTGTGTGCACATGTGTGTGTTGGATACAAGCATGGCATACACTTGGAGGTCAGAAGACAACTTCTCTTTTCTCCCTCCACCATGAAGGCTCTGAGATCCAATTCAGGTGGTCAGTTTGGTAGAAGAACTTTTAGGTCACTGAACCAACTTGCTGGCCCATAACTCTGGATTTGCTATTAAAAGAGACCACCATTCTCTCTCTCCTCTATTCCTTGCTTAGAGGACTTAGGAGTAGAGTGCTGTAGCAGGAGTGGGGGCAGGTTCACTTCTGCTATAGTCTATGGGGTTGTGGCCTTTTGTTACCGAGACTAAATGCTGCGGGAGAGGTAGATGGCACCTAGTCTGGCTAATCTTGATAGAGGGCAGAGGACGCACCAAGAAGGCCCTGTCATACACCTGCGTGGCACCAGTGGCTTTTATCACCAGCCTCCGGATGGATCACCTTTCTGCCTGCAAGTTCTCTGGGGACCTCAGACTGGACTGTGAGCAGAGCTACTTGAGCCAACTCTGCTGGAGTCCCTCTTCTGAGTAGCCTGGACACTGTTCAAGATGATGACACAGATTTAGGCAGGGCTTGAAGGGATTGTGTTCCTGAGTTTGAAGCATGATTAAATGTGGAACTGAGATCGCCTAGAAGCCCAGTTGCTTTTTCCACAGAATTCCTGGTCTACTTTGCAATCATGCCTGAATCTTCCGATGACGTCCCATTCAGTGCTGCCTGTGGAATGGCAGCCTGTGGACTGTAGATGGAAGAACAATTTTCTTTCTCTGTTTTTGTCTGTCTGTCCACCTGTCTGCCTCTGTCTCTCTCCTTCTCTCTCTCAATAAGGTCTCATGGAACCAAGTCTAGCCTTCGTGTTTCCATGGAAGCTGAGGCTGGCTTTGAACTTCCGATCCTCCTGCCTTTGCCTCCCTGTGCTGGGATCACAGTGTGCAGGGACGGGATGTTCACACAGTGCTGAGGGTTGAGTTTTCAAGGTTTTAATGTCTTCCTAAGCATGGGCCAATTTGCAAAGTGTAGTACACTGTGGGTAAGGGTGAAAAGTCTAAGGCTGGCTGAAGACTGGATGCTGGAGTCCAGAGCCATCAGGGTCAGAGGAGGTGTGGAGTCGGTGTGGGAAGAAGACTGACATGCTACCGGGTGAATCAGGATAACTGGGTGTTTATTGAAAAAAGGCTACACCTTTTGCACTCTACATTTGCATAATAGTTTAATCTCAGGTAATGTTGAAAGCAGACAGTGATTCTAAGAAATATATGATCTTCTCCGTGATTGTCCTTACTTAATCCACTAGCCCTATTTTCAACCTCCAGGATGAAGCCTTATTATGGTCTCCTTCTTTGAAGCAAAAGCAGAAAGTTCAGCAAGTCCCTAGTGTTCTCTAAGGTTCAGCAGCCCCACCAGGTGCCCTTTACCCGTCCTCCTGCATGCGCTCAGCCTTTTTGGTCAGGGGTGCTGGACATTGAATCCTGAAAAAGGAACCTGTAAGAGCAATGCTCATTCCTCAAGGGGCACGGTGCAGTGTTTGCTCCATCGAGTGCTTTCCTGATCGTATGCCTGTGTACCTCAGTCTGACGACACGGTCCTTTCTCCTCATACACTCGCTAAGAGAAGGTCCTGATACTTTACTCTTCTTTAACTATGTCATACCATCTAATTCCTTCATTGTATGTGCCTGTGTATGACAGAGGGGGATCAAGCCAGTCTAACTTCCTTACGGAAGGTCCCTGCTTCCTGTGAGGCCTACCAGATCTCACCCTGCATCCTGTAAGTCATGTGGCTAGAGAATCAATCCTGGGCACTGTTCTATACTTACTAACTGACTCCTGCCTTCAACCGCCAGGGTCTCAGACTCTGGGTCTGGGCTACTGTTTCCCTAGATTGTCTGTTTTCCTCCTTGGGACCAGGTGTAAGCACCTAAGAGTTTCTGGAATAAACTTTAACTTTTCTCTGTTCTTGGTGCAAACGGGGCATAGTGGAGAGTCTCCTGTCAGAGCAGGCTGTTACTTTATGGTTCCACAGTGGCAAAGATTTTTTTCCAAAGAATTATTTTGTTTAGAGAGACTGCCATTATATACATTAACATCCTTTACCAATGCTGATGAAAACATTCCCAAAGGAAAAAGCATAAAGAGATCCTTCATCCCCTTAGCACACAGTAAAAATCATCAAAGCACACAGTAAAAACCATCAGAGATGAAAGTTAAAGGAAACTGGAGAATTGTGATCTGAGAGGTCAGGGTTAGATATGCTGGAACTCTGTCAAGCAGCAGTGGTCAGCAAGGGGGTTCACACCAGCAGCAGTCAGCTAGGGGTTCACACCAGCAGCGGTCAGCAAGGGGTTCACACCATGAGTGATCAGCAAGGGGTTCACACCAGTAGTGGTCAGCAAGGGGTTCACACCAACTGGATTTTGGTGACACAAGACCAACTGGATTTTGGTGACACAAGAGCTTTTACTTTGTGATGTATCTTCCTCCGAGGTTCTTACCTATTTCAGCAGAACTTCTTTACGGCTCGTATGCTGGGGAAAAAGAAAATCTTGGGATTGCTATGTTTTTGTCCTGAGACCTCAGTTTTATGCCTGAGTCCTGCTTCTTTATTCTTTATGAATCATAAGAATCAATGGAACGCAGGTATTTGAATATTAAGACACGAGGCTGTCCAGAGTGTTCTCTGTGCCAAGTACCAAAGCGCCCGGTACAGAGCGGGTGCCGATAGAGCATCTTGCAGATCCGGGCACTGCAGCCATGTGCTCCTGATGCGCCGCATCGCGGTGTGTCTCCGGTGCTACCGAGGTCCTTAACTCAGGAAGTCAGGAAATTGTTTTCTGGTCTTTTAAGCATAAAAGAGGCAAAATACAAGCTACATCAACATTGCCTGTAGGTTTCCAAGTTGAAACTTCACACCCGTTCCACGTACCACACAGGTAGAGAGGCTGGACTTGAGGGTGAGAGCAGCAGGCTCGGTGCCAAGGGTTCCGCTCGAGTCCTCAGGAAAGGAGCCGGCACTGGGGTAGCAAAATCACTGTAGCTCCCCTAAGTGAGAGTGATGACCCCATGGCTTTCATATCTGTGTCAACTGAGTATGTTTGTTTAAAAAGAGTTATTGTCACCAAAATAATAGAGAGATTTCTGTTTGCTTTGTCTTCTTTCTTCTGAGTTCATGTCCTTTTCTCTCCATTTCTTTTCTTTCTTCTCTTAAAATATTTCCAATATATACAATGCAGGAAAAGTTATTTCATTGCAAATAAGGTGCCAGCACACATGACTCCTTCCACTTCAAAGGCCTCTACTCTGCTTTGTCGTTGTTGCTGCTGTTGTTGTTGTTGCTGCTGTTGTTGCTGCTGTTGTTGTTGCTGCTGTTGTTGCTGCTGTTGTTGTTGCTGTTGTTGTTGCTGTTGTTGTTGCTGCTGTTGTTGTTGCTGCTGTTGTTGTTGCTGCTGTTGTTGCTGTTGTTGTTGCTGTTGTTGTTGCTGTTGTTGTTGCTGTTGTTGTTGTTGCTCTGATCACATCAAGGTTTATGGCTCCATAGAATATAAAATTGCCTTTCCTGCTACCCACTACCTTGGAACTCACATTTGATAGGCACGAAATGTAATTTGAAGAGACGATATACTGTACTGGGTGTTTGAGACTGAATAACTGTAGCTAGGGTGATGGGACACACTTGGAAGGCCAGTACATTGGGAGACCAAGACAGCATGGTTGTTAGATCAAGGACAGCCTCGGCTATACAGTAAGACTGTTAAAAAATCAAAAGACAAAACAAAATATTAAAAAAGGAGCTTAACCATTCAAGGTGACCAGAAGTTCTGTTCTTGAAAGCAAATGGCTTGCCTAATAAATTCTGATACTCCCATATTCATATCCTTGGCTAAGGATATGAAACTTGTTGATATGAAGTTACCATAACTTTATTATGATCTACCAGAAAAAATACTTTTACATGGCTACTGAAAAGTTCTGGAAAGTCTCATCTGGGTTTCCACATGTTGCTGGAGACATTAGGGCCCCCTGTCATGATCTTTCTTTTTAAATATGAATTTGAGACTATAATATAATTATGTCATTTTTCCCTTCCCTTCCCTCTCTCCATTGTTCCTTGTATCCCCACTTTGCTCCCTCAAATAATGGTCTATTTTGTTAATTGTTGTGCACACACACACACACACACACACACACACACACACACACACACACTACTTCTGTTCCCTCTTCCACTATGGTCCCTGAACCTTAGGTGTGTCGATTTTGTCTAGGCTCCACGACTTTGTGTTTTGGTCATTTTGATTTTCTGTGATGGTCTCTGTTGCAAGGAGACATTTCCTTGGGTGGAGTGAGAATTGTCCTTACCTGTATGAGGGCAAACATTTAAACTGATATTATGCTAGTTCAGTAGAGTGGTGGCTGCAGGTTCTCTTCCAAGATCTAGGACTCCATTAGCCCTGGGTAGCTAGCTAGGTTTCCAGTACCAGGTGTGACTTCTCTCTTGTTGACTGTCTTGAGTCAATCCAGAGAGCTGTTGGTTATCACTGAGGTCGGGACAGCATGGCTACACCCTTAGAATAATCATGCTCTCCTGGTCATTGTGGTGGTCCATGACATCATGACTGGATCATAGCTGGGTAGGACTTACTGTTGGTTGCTTCCCTCCTCTGGAAGCTTACCCAACACCTCTGGGTCCGTGGAAGCTAGTGTGGGGCAGTGGACCTTGCCACCAGACAGAAAACGGAAAAGCTTGAGCAGACTCAGAACCCAGCAATCTACTCCTGACCAGGTTCCTGTCCTTGAACACGTGACCGCGACACCTCATGGAGAGGACTGTGACAATCAAGTCACTGTAGGAACAACATCCAAAGTCTTTCTACATGCAGATGAGGCATCCCTAACCTCAGACCAAGCATGAAATGTTGATAAGATCCTATCCACAAGGAATAAGGTGCACGGATGATTTCACCTAAGACCAACTGAGAGTGGCTGTTTTATTGACCTGCAACATCCTAAGGGAAGACTATTCTCTCCCGAAGCTTTCATTGCTGGGAGCTGCTTGAGCCTTCTGCAGCCACTTCCTGCTCAGAGGCTTGGCTCCTAGCTGCCCTCTGCATCCGGCTGCCTGCCTCCTGCCACCAACTTCAGAGCTGCTGTGGCCTCAGAAGAGGCCTGGCAACCCCCCTTGCTCCTGCTCTCCCTCAGAGAGCTGCAACTCTTTGGCTGCTCTGGCCGGGCCAAAACCCCGAGGGTCCTTTCAGATAGCGCCTAGTATGCAGACCAGCAAACTAGTATGTCCAAAGTGCATGGCTACCGTGTCTGTACCGTGTCTGGCCTCAGTGGGAGAGGATATGCCTAGTCATGCAGTGACTTAAGGTGCCAGGGTGGGTTGGAATGGTGTGGGGAGAGCTCCCGTTTTTCAGAGGTAAAGGGGAAGGGTGTTGGAGGGAGGGTCTCAACTGGGAGGAGAGGATGGCTGTGATCAAGATGTAAAGTGAATGAATAAACAAATTAATTAAGGAGATAAATAAAAGATAGTCGAATAAAACTAGTAACATCTTTAAATTGAAAAAAAGTTCATGGCATCTTCAGCAATAGCACTTACCTTCCACCTCTAGGGGGCAGTCAATGGCAACAGCGATAGCCTGTAATATTTTGGGGGTCTCTTGAACACTGCAGACCAACAACTCAGGAGAGAGCACATGCCTGGTGTTGGGAATTCTGTTAGATGGTTTGTGGCTCCTGGGGGCGAGAAAGCATTGTCAGCCCAGACGGGAAAATTTCATTTAACACGTGTGTGTGTGTGTGTGTGTGTGTGTGTGTGTGTGTGTGTGTGTGTGTGAAATGAGGCAGACCTCAGCAGGGTCAGATGGCTATATCAGCCACAAAACCAGAGCTGGTTACTGTGGGAAGGAGATGTACATTATCACATTAAAAGTATAATTATTCCTCCCATCTCTTTGGCATGTCTTAAGGGGAGACAACCTTCCTGAGGGGTAACCTCTATCTGGTGATAGACAAATCTAGCTGCATTAACTCTTATATTTTTGATAACTTAGAGTGTTAGGTCTCTTCCCAAGGCTAGGGGTAGGTTCTGTTCTTTGACCAGAGGGAATAGCACTCTCTGATGGGCTCCACCAGCACCCAGATCAAGGCAACTTTAAGGCCATTTTCAAAGGGACCAAAAGAAACCCTCTCCCCACTTAAACAAAATGTCTTCCATTAGGAATCATGTAACAGAATAATTAAACTGTACTACATGGTTAATTAATAATTAATAACAGAATAATTAAACTATAGTATATATTTAAAAAAGATTCACCATCCCATGCTAGTGCTGGCATGGTAGGGCCATGTAGCATATGTGGGGTATTTTCATCTCAACCGCTAAGCTCCTACTTTCCGTCCCACACCCGGCGGCTACTGTCTGAGCCCAGCAGCAGTCACTCGCTTGCAACTCTCTTACTGTGGACTCAGCTCACGCTCCCAGAATCTGTCCCCGTGGATAGAGTCACAACTTCCAGTAACTGGTTAAAATCAAATTTCACAAGCTTATAATTTATCAGATTTATATCTTAAATTCTCAATCCACAAAACGTCCACACAATAAACTCAGAGCCAATTGATATTGATGTAAACTGCCCACCTAGATAAGACAAATTGTCCTGTAATAATCCATCCCTTATGAAATATTCATAACTACCCGTGTCCGTTTAAGGCCACACAGATCTGGGTGGTCCTTCTCTGCCTCCATCTTGGTTCTTTTTCCCTTTTCTTTCTCCTCTCTTCAGCCTTACAAAATCTCTGTCCCCGCCTTACTTTTTCAGTGCCCAGTCCTAGACCTTGCCTTATCTTGTGCCAGCCCTCACCTGCATGTAGACATCAACTACACGCATTCTCCGAAAGTGATGAGAGGCCTGGGCGTTAGGTAAGTAAATCCCTCGTTTTATTTTGAGAGTTTACCTGGGAAGAGCATTACAGTTAGCTAATGTATTTATTCCACTAAATTTTAAAACTAGCAAGGGAACCTTATAGTGTACAGGCTGTAAGCACCTAACTGCCAACTTGGCCAATATTTTTAGATGCATTAATTTTAGACTCTCCAGGTTGTTATTGTCTTGAGAACACTCTGGACATCTTTCCTGTGGAAATACCTAATATGAGCGAGTCTCCGGTGTGTGGACTTGCACCGGAAACACAGCAATGAACTGCAGGAGGAATCTGGCACTTCGAGGAGAGCACCAGGAGGCCAGGGGTTCAGGAACGAACTCTCCTACTGGGCGAGGAAACAGTGATGGTGGGGTGTTTCGTGCACACTCACTGCACACAGGTTTCTTTGGCCTCGGCCTTCGGGCGTTACGTTCTTTCACGCAAAGACTGACCACTGCAGCTATCAGGGTTTTCTAGCAGCTCTGGTGGGCCTGCTGCTTTCGGCAGGTGTGGTGTGTGTTTGCATTTGGTCACGTAAACACAGTAGCAGGATTATTGCACCATGACGTGAATGAGGGTAGGATGACCTGTGCTCTGAATCATTTTCTTGATCATATTCCCAGAGAGCTGGGGTACTACTATCTACCAAGAAATTTTCACCTACCGGAGACAAAAGCCAACTTCTCATCGTGGTTGGTTCTTGGGAAGACTGGTCTGTGTTCTGTTCAGAGGGCAAAGGGCTGAGAAGGAGAGAAGAGATACTCTCCCCAAGACATGGAGCTCTTGTGGCAGATAGGAACAGAAATTCCCATGAGCCACCTCTTTGGAGACAGACGTCTACTTCGACGTGGGTTCAGTAAGGCTAATTTTGACTCACGTTGAGTCCTCTGTCCCACTTTTTACAATGAGAGGAAGCACTCCCCACTTTAGCCTGCTTCCTGACGGTCCTGAGAACCTTTTCTGAGTGACTCTTCTGCAGAGCACAGTGTGGGCATTTGATGGGTGAGCTGTGTGCCTGGCCAGTGTGGTGGTGGGACGGTTGCGCTGCTCTCTGAGCTTAAGTTGCCTTCTCTGTGAAACTGAACATCTCTAAGGGTTCAGTGCCGAAGACAGGACAGGATCTCTCCTAAATGGCAGAATAGTACAAAAAGTGTTTCAGTGCTAAGAAAAAACCAAAACATTGTAGGCTGGGGAGGTGAGTCAGTAGGTTTGAGTACTTACTGTGCAAGCATGCAGGTCCAAGTTCACTTTTCCAGCACACACATAAAGAGCCAGGACTGGCTGTCTTTGCCTGTAACCATAGTGATGGGGCAGGGCAGGGTAGGCAGTGACAGGAGGATCATTAGGCCTTGTTGGCCATCTGCCTCACCAAGCCCAGCAAGATCCAGGTTCTGTGAGAGATCCTATCTCAAAGAAAGAAATCACAGAGTGACAGAACACTCATGTTCCTCTGGCTTCCATGTGTATACACAGATATACATACACAGGCAGGCACACTTATATACACGTCTGTCAACATAGTACTTACATAAACCACACACACATGTGCACACACATGCACACAGACACATGCATGCACACACATGTACACACTTATACATGTTTGTATAGTAGAAACAATGTGCAAACTAGATGATAGTAGTTGACCAACCTCTACTTCTTTGCTGTTTCTGTTGATAATTTCCTTGAGGATTTACTGGGACTAAGATTCTTTTTTCATCCCCTTTGCCCTCTCCCAATCTCTTCTAAATGTTCCTAAAACATTGTTATGGCTACATCCAATGGCGTTCTCTTCCAGTTTATTCTTCAGGAAAATTGTGGACTTTGATAGTTTCCATCTCTTCTTTAATACAATTATATAGTTGGATTGCTCAAAAAATTAATAAAACCCACATACACTCTATATGCAGCAAGAGATCAAACTATTTCCCGAAGTGTATAAAAGTCCCCTACTCTTTCTCCTCCCTGCACCATTCTCCTATCTCTCAACAACTTGTTACCCAGTTCTTTTGTCCTTTGTTCTATGGTGGGGCACGAGCTGTGCCCTCTTGGCCTTTGGCTCTCCTCTCTCAGAGCAGAGAGCAGCTTCCCACATTCTCACCTCTGCATCTGTCTCAGACTCCAGCATCACCTTCAGCCAGAGGAGTCCAGCAGTCAGTCAGCTATCGCTCTTGGCCTTTCTTGATCAACACAGACAACTTAACCGAGTTCCACCCATCCAATCCATTCTCCCCACCAACTTCTCAGACTTCCCCAACATCATTCCTTTTCTTCCAGCCGCCCTTGAGTGCTTGACCCGTCTTTACCTCATCATGCCAGACACCATCGAGTCTGGTCCAGACCCATCTTTTTCTCTTGATCCCCAACGCTTCGATCCACCACCCACCTCTTTGTGAGGAACAACTCCATTCTTCTAACTGTAAACCCCCTTTATTTTCATGTATTTTTAAGATTTTAAATCTAGATTCCACATATGAAAGCAGATATTGTATATTTCCATTTCTGAGTCTGGCTTATTTTACTTCCTGCAATTTACGTGATTCACTCTTCGTAACGGACGAAGACTTCCTCACTGTGTCTCTCTCCCTTTTAATTTTTTATCCACTCATAGGCAGCTAGGCTGTCTCTGCACCTCGGCTATTAGGACAGGTGACACGTGTTGTTTAAATATTGGCCCACGCACGGATAAAGCACACCAAACCAACATGGTTCCATGTGGAGAGATTTCATGGGAGAATTAGACAAGAGGGAGGGATGAGAGAAAGAAGGGAAAGAGGAGAAGGAGAGAGGGCAGAAGATGTCTGCCTTTTATTTGGAATATGACGTGACTGCTCCCAGGTAGAGTTGGGAATTGAGCCAAAAGGTTTACTGGGGATGTATGGTGGTTGCCATGGCAACAGTGACCAAAAGGTGTTGCTGATAGCGGTTCCTGATACCAACACCACATGCACATGAGTGTGCAGGTATCCCTATTGTTTGTTGTCTTAGTGTGTGTTAAAGAGGATTAACAGATAGGCCAGGCTTGGAGAGTGGAGGCCTCAGACGGTAGGCATGGAGCTCTTAGGGGTGAATGAAGTGCTCTGAGGATATCACGAGGAACAGTCAAGTTTACAAGGAGTAGAGACATGTGCTTCCTAAGCCAGACTGGCTTTCTGAACACTTCCTGTTTCCACCTGACGGTAGGAAAGGCTTATGGTAGGTGTTGCTTGTTGCTCTTGTCCCCGGTAGTGACAGAAAAAATGCAGAGCTCTGAGGGCAGGTTCAGGGTCAGGGGAGCCAAGTACTTGGGAGGGAGACCATGTCGGGACGTGGTGGAAGATGTGGGCAGCACAGACTTCCACGACTTGCCAGTGAGTAACAGCGCGCTAACGGGTAACTGTGTGTGTGAATGGATGACTGCTTGCCTGTTCCTCCTCTGTAGGTAGCAGTAAGAATGAACCCGTTTCACATCATTTCAGGGGAGACCCGAGGACCTGTGTAAAGCACAGTGCTGTGGGTGGAAAGGCAGCTCAGAGTTGGCAGGGAGTAAACTGGCACCACTGTCGTGTGGTGATGTCTGACCCACCTCTATGCAGGATGCTGGCTGCGGACGTTCGTTTCACTGTGTGACGGGAGATGACATCCTCTCCTCTTCACTCTAACAATTACGCTAATCTCCTTCGTCTAGACTTCCCAGTCTTCTCACCCTGTGTCCCACCTCCTATCACACAGCACCTTTCCATTTTCATTAGGACACTGGTTCCTTCTGCCTGTAAACATCACATTTTAGCCTCCGGTTTGTTTTACTCGGGCTGGTCTCCTGCAGTGTCCTCAGGACAGCGTCCACTTTCTCAAGAATGAACAGGGCGGAGGTGATGGTTCAGTGGTCCAGCTTGCTGAGTAAGCTCATGACTCAAGGTAGGATTCTCAGAACCCATATGAAAGTCCAATACAGTGATGCACGGGCCAGCAAGCCCCACCTTTCTATGGGAATAGGGAACCTGGAGACAGGAGAACCCCTGGGATTCAGACTATTGTAAGTGTTGGTGAACAATGGGAAACTCAGTCTCAAAAGATGTGGAAGCAAAGCACCAACACCCAAGGTCGTCTTCTGTCCTCTACACACTTGCTGTGGCCTGTGCCCTGCCCTTTCTCACGAAGCCCTGAGGACCAGGGCTAAGGCTTTATCCACCTCCTTTTTATGCTGTTGGTTGTCTTAGCTGTGACCGTTTTCAACAATAAATTCTCTTCCTCAATTAAAACCCTTTTTCTGTTGCACACGTAATACTGTCCCCCTCTTCTCTGTTGTACCCAGTGCTCTGTAGTGTAAAGTCTTTCTTAGGATCACAATACAGTTCCTGCCCTTTGCTGGTCCCACCTCCACCCATGGTAAATCAGCACGGGCATGACTGACCACCAGGTCTGCCTCTGCCTCTGCCCTGCACTTAGGTTCCTCCTGTCTGGAAGACCCTTTATTCAGGAGTTCAGGTAGAGGACACCAGCTTCCTCTACAGGGAGCTAGTGAAGTCCCCAGTCAATGGTGTTGCCTGGTCAAATCCTGCAGCCCCATTGGAGTGGCAAAGCCAGTCTCACAGGGTGAGGTTCAGAAGGATGGCAAAACCTTTCTCAGGTCTGAGTTTGTCAATGCTGTTAGAAAATGCTGTTCACCACAGCCACCAACCCCATGGTCTGAAGATGGCTTTCCTACTGAGACTGTTCCTACAGCATTGGCTAAGCACATGTCCTTGTTCAGCTGAATGCAACAATCCTCCTCCCCCTCTCTCTCCCTCCTTCTCTTCCCCTCCCCCTCCCCCTCCCTGTTCAATCCTATAATAAATTCAGTTCCTCCATCAGAGGGTCTAGCTTTTCTGTGTCTGTGTGTCTGTCCTTTCTTCATTCCTTCCCAACCCAGTCATGTTAATTCCTGGAGCCAAGCAAGGACATGGCGTCCCTCAAATGGCATCTTTTCTCCCTTTCTTTCAAAAAAAATATTGTTGTTGTTATTAATTTTATTCTGTGTTGTGCATGTGTGGAAGTCAGAGGACAATTCTGTGGATGGAGTTCTCTCTTTTCACCATGTATGTTCTGAAGATCAAACTCGGGTTTGCCAGCGAGTGGCTTTTTCCCCTGAGGCATTTTGTCAGCCCATAACTGACACCTTTCATTGAACCTTTCCCTATCAGATCAGTGTCTCACATTAGAGGCTCCGCTACCTCTCTATCATTATTACAGTCACATTGCAGACTCTAATATCTCCCTAGCATCCTTACGTGTGTGCGCGTGTGCGTGTGTGTGCATGTGTGTGCATGTGTGTGCATGTGTGTGCATGTGTGTGCATGTGGTCTAGGAATGAATTTTGGTTAATCTTAATTCTCAGTTCAACAGGTTCAGGACTCAGCTAAGAGACTCCCCTGGATGGGCAGACAAGGTTACTTACAGGGAGGAGTCACTAAGGGCGAGAACCGTTTGCCAGAGTGGGCAGTGTATTCTTGCAGGCTCCCAAGTATAAACAGGTCTGGGGGTGCAGACAGGTCTGGGGGTGCAGACAGGTCTGGGGGTGCAGACAGGTCTGGGGGGTGCAGACAGGTCTGGGGGTGCAGACAGGTCTGTGGGGTGCAGACAGACAGGTCTGTGGGTGCAGACAGGTCTGTGGGAAGCTGTGCCACTCTTGTTCTCTTGACTGCCTTGTGCCTCCCCGGGGGAGCATCCTGGCTGCCACAGCCACCCCTCCTGCTGACATCAGAACCCAGCTGAAGCCCAGCGATGTTCTGGGAATCCTTTAGGTGTTATTGCCAGATTGAAAATGCCATTCAGCTTCAAGGTCTGAGCAACTAGAGGCTCCCAGGCTCAAACAGCCATTGTGGGCAATCTTTGCAAGATGTTCTAGCAAATATTCTTTATTGGGAAGAGTTCTGTTCCTCCAGAGAATTCTAACTACCCATCGATTATCTTTCGTTATCTATTCATCTTCTAGCTACTTTCCTCAACTATCTCCAAACAAATAGTTCCATCTTCAATGTAGTAAAGCACACACACACACACACACACACACACACACACACACACATACACACACACACACATACACACACACACATACACACACACACATACACACACACACATACACACACACACATACACACACACATACACACACACATACACACACACACATACACACACACATACACACACACATACACACACACACATACACACACATACACACACACACGCACACACACGCACACACACACACACACACCATTACAAATAAATGATTTATTCAAAGGTCCACCAGGCCTTATGGCTTATTCATATCTCTGTCATTTATTATAAGTGGCCTATTGGTAGTAGCTGAGAAAATTAATATCTATTTTTAGAGGAGTCGGTCTTACCATGTGGCCCTGGTAAGACCTTAAAATGCCTTACTATTACACTGCTCTCTAGCACTGTCTTACGCATGCTGTTCAGTGAATAGCTGTTGATTGAATAACCAGGAAGCACAGCTTGGTCATTTCCTTCCAACTTTTAAGGCATTTTACTTCCTGAAACAGCGTCTGGTCCCTCCTACAAGATTGTCTGGGTAGGGGTATCACTTTGTCTGTGGGACGCCCTCTTTGTGCTGACCAGGGCCTCTAGTTCTGTCAGGAATCACATCCTTAGATATCATGAATGACACCTCCAGCAAGCACTTGGTCACTGAGTTTTGCCAAGAAATGGCACTGTGCCAGGGCCTGCTCCCTCACTAGCAGTGAGCAGCAAGGACTCCTTCCACTCTGCCAGCCAGCAGCGAGCAACTCTGTCTTCCTCACTGCCAAGCAAAAAAAAAAAACAAAAAAACCCTGTAATTGCCTCTCCTCTGTTTGAATAACCCAAGATGAAGCTAAATAAAGCTATTCAACAGGAAGGAAGCAGAGCGCGGAAGTGCTCAAACAGCATAAACACCGAAGAGGAAACGGAAAACTCCTTTGCACCTATTATGAATACCTGCTGGGACCTATAGCTGAGCGATGGAAATGATAATTGACCAGGAAGCGAGGATTTGGTCCGGCAGATAAGGCTAATTGCAGAATTGAGTCTGAATGCATCTCGCCTGAGTAGATTTAACCCCACCATAAGATGTATCATCTCTGAGGATTGTGTGTTTACTAGTGATGTGGAGGGAGTGAACAGCACTTTGCTTATATTTATGTGTTATATACTCTATTTCCTAGAAGTACTGTCCGGGAAGATTCAGTGCAGTGTTGTTACCTGGGTCAGGGGAGTTCTCATCACTTGTGATCAAACACTGCCCCCTGGTGGCTCAGAGGGATCTCGCATTTTGTCCTGAAAGGAAACTGGGACAGACCAGTCTCTCCCTATCTCTTTTGTAATGTCTTCCCAATGCTCTCCTCTCCTCACAGTGATATTTCACACCGTCGTGCGTGCCTCTTGTCTAGTCACCTTTCTTCTGAGACTCTGTTCGTTCTGTCCCGCGGTTAAGGAAATTCAGTGAGTTCCTACTGTGTGCACGGCACTCTGTCAGAGTTGCTCTTTCTCCATTTTCCTAACTGGCTGACTTTCATCACTTAATTGAATATGAACCGTCATATTCAGTCTCATTGTTTACTGTCAATTTTCCCTCATAGGTTAGACTTACAGAGAGCGAAGTGGGAGGAGACAAAGCTCATTTCCCTGTAGTTTCTGTTGTGCATCAAGTACCTGCCCAAGCACTTGGCACTTACGTCCCTCAGTAAGGTTCATGGAATAAGTTGGTGATTTCAGTTTCAGTGTGATAGCTGTGGACAGTGACCTGCAAAGGATCCTAGGTAGAGAAGACAGCTGCCGGTTCTGAGAAGCCCAGTGGATGGAGTTCTACCCAGGCTCCCAACGGGGGAATCTGAAAAGCAGTTAGTATAGATGGTGTGGATGCGTCCTCAAGCCAGGAAAGCGAGGCACACACAGCTGGGAAGGGCCTGGCTCTGGAGAGCTATGACCACTGCCATCAGCAGCATTGGGGAGAGAAGCTCAGGATGTCTGTGCAGGTGCTTCGGGGCAGACAGTACAGATCTTTGGAAGGTCTGGATGCCACAGTTTTCCTCTCTGTGGGTCAGTGGCAACCACTGTTAGAGAAGGAAGTGGTGACATTTGCTTCTTAGAGTTCTGTTTTCAGAAGGGATCAGACTAGTGTCCAAGCTAAAGGTCACTTCTACGCACTCATGCACAGGGCACAGCAGAGAGTCATCTCTACACACATGAAAATACGAGCCACAAAGAACAAAAACGGGACAGAGATAGTTATGGGAACGGCTGAAGGCAGAAGGATGGAGGGGGACAGCGGCTATGGTTTTGCGTACGGAAGAGTCGAGAACAGAAGGCTAGGGTGGCAGCTCCTTCAGGCTGTGTGAGCGCTGCGAGGAACCGTGGGTGATGAGGGCTTCAGTGAGTCGTAACCGTGGGTGATGAGGGCTTCAGTGAGTCGTAACCGCTAGTTACTGAGCTCAAGTGGTTGCCGTGAAATTCTCCAGGCTCTGGAAACTTCCCCCGGGTTTACTCATTCCGGGCTCTGTGTAACTTGCATTGATTGCTTTCTGGCTGTACAACTCCCGCAGTTGCTTGTATCCTCTAACGCCCACCTTTGATTGGCTTAGATTTAGCCTACCATTGGGAGGGCTTTAACCATGAAGCCAGAGAAGAAAGTCCTCCGAGTTATTTATTATATTTTATTATTATTTTTATCTTTTTTTGAGATGAGGTCTCAAAGTAGCCCAAACTCGCTCAATTGCCAAGGCTGATTTAGAACTCCCGATCCTCCTGCCTCCACTTCTCCCAATAGTGAGACTGAGTTGCACACCACCATGCTTGGGACAAATACATTTAATCAGTTTTGTCTTTTAAATCATTTTTTGGAACAGAAGTAATTGATGCAATCTACTCCTGGTGCAAAGTGTACCACAGTTAGGAAACTCAGAGGGGGAGAATCATAAGTTTAAAGCTTGCCTGGAATTCAAGAGAGTTCAAGGCCAGCTTGGGCAATATAATGAGATCCGCTATCATCACCATCACTGTCATCATCACCGTCATCATCAACAACAATAACAGCAGGACTATGCATGTAGATCTACTACATGCTACAGTACCTCGTGTGAGACAAAGGTTCAATCTCCAATACAGCAAATTTTTTTTCCAAAACGTGTTCATTTGCAGTTACTATCATTGGTTTATGGTATAAAATCACAAAGTTATTGTTCTGTTTGCCCGTTATGGTATGCACAGGCTCAGTGACTGATTAATCCTTTGAGATTTCTTATTTGGTATTTATTGGCTTTAAAACTACGTTTCACACAATACATTGTGATCATAGTTTTTCCACTCTTCTACCTTCTCCCAGGTCCTCCCTGCCTCCCTACCCCATGAACTTCATGTTCTTTCTCTCTCTCAAAAAAACAAACAAAAACCCAAGAACCAACCAACCAACCAACCAACCAACCAACCAACCAACCAACCATCAACTAAAACATAGAAATACAAAGAAAACTGAAACAAAACCCGAACCAAATTAAGCCGCACCAAAAGGCAGACAAATCACACTGAGTCCACATTTGTTGGTCAGCTACTCCTGAGCATGGGGCCGGTCCCGGAATGTTGTTACTATACTATGCCACGTTTCCTTTGCCAGTAAGTATCAGTTGCAAAGAACTTCTTGGATAGAGGTGAGGCTTTGTGCTTTCCCTTCTCTGTGCTGGGATTTACCAGTTTGAACCTGTGTGTGTCTTACCCATGCGTCCAGTCCCTGTGAGTTCTTATGTACACTGGTCACACTGAGTCTGGAAGATACTCTTTCCTTACTGTCCTCTGTCACTTTTGCTTCTTAATTTTTTTCTGCCTCTTTGTCCTATTGACAGTCCCCTTTGCTTTACAGAAGCTTTGCAATTTTATGAAGTCTCATTTGTTGATTCTTGATCTTAGAGCATTAACCATTTATGTTCTGTTCAGGAAAATTTCCCATGTCCATGTGTTGGAGGCTCTCCCCCACTTTCTCTTCTAGTAGTTTGAGTGTATCTGGTTTTATGTGGAGGTCTTTGATCCACTTGGACTTGAGCTTTATACAGGGTGAAAAAATGGATTGATTTGCATTCTTCTACATGCTGACCTCCAGTTGAACCAGCACCATTTGTTGAAAATGCTATCTTTTTTCCATTGGATGGTTTTAGCTCCTTTGTCAAAGATCACATGACCATAGGTGTGTGGGTTCATTTCTGGGTTTTAAATTCTATTTCACTGGTCTCTCTGTCTGTCTCTGTACCAATTCCATACAATTTTTATCACTATTGCTCTGTAATACTGCTTGAGTTCAGGGATGTGATTCCCCCAGAAGTTCCTTTATTGTTGAGAATAATTTTGGCTATCCTGGGTTTTTTTTATTCCAAATGAGTTTGCAAATTGCTCTTTCTATCTCTATGAAGAATTAAGTTAGAATTTTGATGGGGATTGCTTTGAATCTGTAGATTTCTTTTAGCAAGATGGCCATTTTTACCATATTAATCCTGCCAATGTATGAACATGGGATATCTTTCCATCTTCTGAGATCTTCTTTGATTTCTTTCTTCAGAGACTTGAAGTTCTTCTCATACAGATCTTTCACTTGCTTGGTCAGAGTCACACCAAGGTATTTTATATTGTTTGTGGCTATTGCGAAGGCATCATTTCCATCATCTTTCTTTCTTTCTTTCTTTCTTTCTTTCTTTCTTTCTTTCTTTCTTTCTTAAAGATTTATTTTATTTTACTTATGCGTCAGACACACCAGAAGAGGACATCAGATCTTATTATAGATAGTTGTGACCCATCACGTGGTTGCCGGGAATTGAACTCAGGACCTCTGGAAGAGCAGTCAGTGCTTTTAACCACTGAGCCATCTCTCCACCCCCTCCCCTTAATTTCTTTCTCAGTCTGTTTATCCTTTGAGTAGAGGAAAGCTACTGATTTGTTTGAATTAATTTTATATCCAGCTTCTTTGCTGAAGTTGTTTATCAGCTGTAGGAGCTCTCTGGTAGAATTTTTGGGGTCACTTAAGTATACTATCATATCATCTGCAAATAGTGATTGATATGTTGACTTCTTCCCTTTCAATTTCTATCACTTTGAATTCCTTTTGTTTATAATTGCTCTGGGTAGGACTTTGATTACTATATTGAATAAGTAGGGAGAGAGTAGGCAGCCTTGTCTAGTCCCTGATTTTAGTGGGATTGCTTCAAGTTTCTCCCCATTTAGTCTGATGTTGGCTACTGATTTGCTGTATATTGCTTTTACTATGTTTAGGTATGGGCCTTGAATTCCTGATCTTTCCAGGACTTTTAACATGAAGGGGTGTTGAATTTTGTCAAATGCTTTTGCAGCATCTAATGAGATGATCATGTGTTTTTTTCCTTTGAGTTTGTTTATATAGTGGATTACTTGATGGGTTTCTGTATATTGAACCATCTCTGCATCTTTGATGTGTTCTTGGATTCGGTTTGCAAAAATTATATTGGGTACTTTTGTACTGATATTCATAAGGAGAATTGGTCTGAAGTTCTCTTTCCTTGTTGGGTCTTTGTGGGATTTAGGTATGAGAATAATTGTGGCTTCAAAGAATGAATTGGATTGTGTTCCATTTCAATTTTGTGAAATAGTTTGAAACACATTGGTATTAGGTTTCTTTGAAGGTCTGATAGAATCTGTACTAAACCCATCTTGTCCTGGGCTGCTGCTGCTTCTCCTCCTCCTCCTCCTCCTTCTCCTCCTCCTCCTCCTCCTCCTCTTCCTCCTCTTCTTCCTCCTCCTCTTCTTCCTCCTCCTCTTCCTCTTCCTCCTCCTCTTCTTCTTTTTTGGTGGGAGACTTTTAATGATTGCTTCTATCTCTTTAGCGTTATGGGGCTGTTTAGGTGCCTTATCTGATCCTGATTTAACTTTGCTACCTGGTATCTGTCTAGAAAATTGTCCGTTTCGTCCAGATTTTCCAGTTTTTGTTGAGTATAGGCTTTTGTGGTAGGATTTGATGATTTTTTTTTTATTTCACAGTTTCTGTTTTTATGTCTCCCTTTTCATTTCTGATTGTGTTAATTTGGATACTGTCTCTGTGCCTTCTGGTTTGTCTGGCTAAAGGTTTATCTAAGAGAAAAATCTTGTTGATTTTCTCAAAGAACCAGCTCCTGGTTTTGTTGATTCTTTGTATAGTTCTTTTTGTTTCTACTTGGTTGATTTCAGCCCCAAGTTTGATTATTTCCTGCTGTCAACTCCTCTTGTGTGTATTTGCTTCTTTTTCTTCTAAAGCTTTCAGATGTGCTGTCAAGCTGCTAGTGTATACTTTCTCCAGTTTCCTCTTTTTTAGATGCACTCAGAGCTATGAGTTTTCTTCTTAGCACTGCTTTCACCGTGTCACATAAGTTTTGGTATGTTGTGCCTTCATTTTCATTAAATTCTAAAAGCCTTTAATTTCTTTCTTTATTTATTCATTGACCAAGTTATCATTATGTAGAGCATTTTTAAGCTTCCATACATATGTGGGCTTTCTGACGTTTCTGTTGTTATTGAAAACCGGCCTTCAATAACAGTCCTGGTGATCTGATAGGATGCATGGGATTATTTCTATCTTCTTGTATCTGTTGAGGCCTGTTTTGTGACTCATTATTTGGTCAGTTTTGGAGAAGGTACCATGAGGTATTGAGAAGGTATACTCTTTTGTTTTAGGATGAAATGCCCTGTAGATATCTGTTAAATTCATTTGGTTCATAACTTCTGTTAGTTTCACTATGTCTCTATTCAGTTTCTGTTTCCATGATCTGTCCATTGATGAGAGTGGGGTCTCCCACTATTATTGTGTGAGGTGCAACGTGTGCTTTGAGCTTGGGGAAAGAACTTTACCAATCCTACATCTGATAGAGGGCTAATATCCAATATATACAAAGAACTCAATAAGTTAGACTCCAGAGAACCCAGTAATCCTATTAAAAAATGGGGTAGCACCTAAAGAAATGTTCAACATCCTTAGTCATCAGGGAAATACAAATCAAAACAACCTTGAGATTTCACCTCACACCAGTCAGAATGGCTAAGATAAAAAACTCAGGTGACAGCAGATGCTGGCAAGGATTGGAGAAAGACGAACACTCCTCCATTGTTGGTGGGATTGAAAGCTGGTACAACCACTTTGGAAATCAACCTGGTATTCCCTCAGAAAATTGGACAAAGTACTACCTGAGGACCCAGCTATACCACTCCTGGACATATATTCAAAAGAATCTCCAACATATAATAAGGACACATGCTCCACTATATTCATAGCAACCTTATTTATAGCCAGAAGCTGGAAAGAACCCATATGTCTTTCAACAGAGGAGTGGATACAGAAAATGTAGTACATTTACACAATGGAATACTACTCAGTATTAAAAACAATGACCTTGGACCTCACCGCCTGATCAGGTGGGCACTCCTGAGGCTGCAGAGCGGAGGAGACCACCAACACTGCCCACCCCTGCCCACATCCCTGGCCCAAGAGGCAACTGTATAAGGCCTCTGGGTTCCCGTAGGGGAGGGCCCGGGAGCGGCAGGACCCCTGCGCCTGAGACACCACCGGAACCCGAAGGAAACAGACCGGATAAACAGTTCTCTGCACCCAAATCCCGTGGGAGGGAGAGCTAAACCTTCAGAGAGGCGGACACGCCTGGGAAACCAGAAGAGACTGCACTCTGTGCACATCCAGACGCCAGAGGAAAACACCAAACGTCATCTGGAACCCTGGTGCACGGAGGCTCCCGGAAAGAGCGGCGCAGATCTTCCCGGTTGCTGCCGCCGCGGAGAGGACTTAGGCAGTACCCCACGAGCAAACTTGAGCCTTGGAACCGCAGGTAGGACCAACTTTTCCCCTGCAAGAAACCTGCCTGGTGAACTCAAGACACAGGCCCACAGGAACAGCTGAAGACCTGTAGAGAGGAAAAACTACACGCCCGAAAGCAGAACACTCTGTCCCCATAACTGGCTGAAAGAAAACAGGAAAACAGGTCTACAGCACTCCTAACACACAGGCTTATAGGACAGTCTAGCCACGGTCAGAAATAGCAGAACAAAGTAACACTAGAGATAATCTGATGGCGAGAGGCAAGCGCAGGAACCCAAGCAACAGAAACCAAGACTACATGGCATCATCGGAGCCCAATTCTCCCACCAAAGCAAACACGGAATATCCAAACACACCAGAAAAGCAAGATCTAGTTTCAAAATCATATTTGTTCATGATGCTGGAGGACTTCAAGAAAGACATAAAGAACTCCCTTAGAGAACAAGTAGAAGCCTACAGAGAGGAATCGCAAAAATCCCTGAAAGAATTCCAGGAAAACACAATCAAACAGTTGAAGGAATTAAAAATGGAAATAGAAGCAATCAAGAAAGAACACATGGAAACAACCCTGAACATAGAAAATCAAAAGAAAAGACAAGGAGCTGTAGATACAAGCTTCACCAACAGAATACAAGAGATGGAAGAGAGAATCTCAGGAGCAGAAGATTCCATAGAAATCATTGACTCAACTGTCAAAGATAATGTAAAGCGGAAAAAGCTACTGGTCCAAAACATACAGGAAATCCAGGACTCAATGAGAAGATCAAACCTAAGGATAATAGGTATAGAAGAGAGTGAAGACTCCCAGCTCAAAGGACCAGTAAATATCTTCAACAAAATCATAGAAGAAAACTTCCCTAACCTAAAAAAAGAGATACCCATAGGCATACAAGAAGCCTACAGAACTCCAAATAGATTGGACCAGAAAAGAAACACCTCCCGTCACATAATAGTCAAAACACCAAACGCACAAAATAAAGAAAGAATATTAAAAGCAGTAAGGGAAAAAGGTCAAGTAACATATAAAGGCAGACCTATCAGAATCACACCAGACTTTTCGCCAGAAACTATGAAGGCCAGAAGATCCTGGACAGATGTCATACAGACCCTAAGAGAACACAAATGCCAGCCCAGGTTACTGTATCCTGCAAAACTCTCAATTAACATAGATGGAGAAACCAAGATATTCCATGACAAAACCAAATTTACACAATATCTTTCTACAAATCCAGCACTACAAAGGATAATAAATGGTAAAGCCCAACATAAGGAGGCAAGCTATACCCTAGAAGAAGCAAGAAACTAATTGTCTTGGCAACAAAACAAAGAGAATGAAAGCACACAAACATAACCTCACATCCAAATATGAATATAACAGGAAGCAATAATCACTATTCCTTAATATCTCTCAACATCAATGGCCTCAACTCCCCAATAAAAAGACATAGATTAACAAACTGGATACGCAATGAGGACCCTGCATTCTGCTGCCTACAGGAAACACACCTCAGAGACAAAGACAGACACTACCTCAGAGTGAAAGGCTGGAAAACAACTTTCCAAGCAAATGGTCAGAAGAAGCAGGCTGGAGTAGCCATTCTAATATCAAATAAAATCAATTTTCAATTAAAAGTCATCAAAAAAGATAAGGAAGGACACTTCATATTCATCAAAGGAAAAATCCACCAAGATGAACTCTCAATCCTCATCTTCGATTGGTTTATATACAAGTGTGCAATTTCTAGGCTTGAAAGTAAAATGATGCTATCTGGTGCTGGATAGAGGAGCCTTATTTTTTATTATGGCAGCTTGCTATTTTTGTAACATGGTGATTTGGTTGAACACAATAAAGTACAGTAGTAACTGATCTCCCCCTCTTCCTGGATGAGTGAGGAGATGATTAAATGTTGATGTCAGCATCCATGAGCATATTCAGATGAGCTTCTGCTTCTGTTGAAAAGGATGCTGTGTTTGATTGTGGTCCGAAGCTTTGAAGCACTACTTGGCATCTCCTTCCTTGGAGGTCTCACTGTTTAAACATAACAGATTTGATAGCTTGTTGGTAAGGTGAGGTCCAGCTTGTCTCCACTAGGTCATCTTCATGTGAATCCGGTGGTTATACGGTTTTGTTCTAGGGATATTTCATTTTTTTAATAACGGTTTTAGCTGACATTCATGGAGAGAATGAATCCTTAGAACTGTGCCACTAGTGAAAGGAAATCCTGTCTAGAGTATGTTTCTTTACAAAGCTGGTCACACCATCCTTTGGGCCCTCTGCTGGAAAAGTAGAATCAAGTCTCAAATAATGCCTTTTAAATTGTATCCTCTAGTATTATAGATGTAGGACAGTACTGTATCATACCTCTGTGGATGTAAAATAGCTTGTACCTGCTTTATGATACGTAGTAGTGACCGTGCTTTATCAGAGCTGTTTTTAATGATGTTGCTCAGAATGTTTTCTTTCCAGATGATGATTGAGAAGCTAATTTAAAAAAAATGGTGCCAGGTACCACAAGAGTAACAGAACTGTGCTGTTTTCTCCGGTTTTGTTTTTTTACTTTTTTTTGTTTAATGGAGTGTGCTGGATGTCTCTACAGTTTTGTTCAGATGACTGCAGAACCTGGAAAAGCTGTTGCTGCTGTTGATGCATAACACACTGTTTTATTGGTCTTTTTATATAAATATAAATATATATATATACAGATATATAATTTGAATTTTTTGAAACTTTAGCTGTGCTGTCAACTTTGGAAAAAAGTATCCCCGTTTACTGTGTTGAGTTGGCACTGTACAGAAATTAACAGCCATATTGGTCTAGAAATGTTGAACTTAAGTTTTTTCCATTTGTACAGGGGTAACACACTGTATTAAATATGTAAGGTCTTATATACGTGGGTTTGATTACAAAAACTAATAAAGTATTCTCTAAATTAAAAAAAATGTTGATATGAGGAGAAGTGGGCCTTGAAGCAATTTGAAACTTTAGGACACCACTGTATATCATAATTTCCTGAAGTAAACTATGTATAAGTGAATTGAAAAAAATCAAGAAAAAATAAATTGTAGGAAAATACATTGTATCTGAAAAAAAAAAAAAAAAGAAAAATGCCATGGATTGCAAATGTCATAGACCACAACTCAAATGTGCCTGATAATAAGTACATTTGTTCAATTTGTGCCCCAGAAACCTTTTTATAAAAATTTTAGTTCTTCAGTTTATCATTATACAAACCTGAAACTGGACCAAATCATCAATGTTATATGTTGTCATTTATTAACAATCTAAGCATTTATTTATTTTATTTACTAAGCATTTGATAAGTTCATAATGCATGTCACTTGTATAATGTTAATCAATATAGATACTGAGATTTTCAGAAGTCTTGAAAATAGAGTACCTATTTTCCATTTTTTATTGTTTATCCCTTTAGCAGTGTATTGTTTTACTATATCCAACCAAAAGGAAAATAGTTATGAGCATCTATCTGTCATAGACAACCTCCATAGGCAGCACAACATTCTGTTTCTGAACTGTGAATAACATCAAGCCTCATAATCAGTGGCAGTAGATTGAGTCTGCATAAAAGTGCTATCGCTCAGCCACTTGAATACAGACTCTGCATACAAATGACACTTCCACTTATACTATACTTAAAATGAAATTGAATTTGGTTTGTGATTAGACATGAATGGAAGGAAGCTTGATGACACCTCCTGAAACAGATCATTTCCCTGTGTACATCTTCACATTGGAAATGCTTTTACTTGATTCCCTCTGAATGTCTCTCCTTTTAGAAAGCTGATAAATAAAGTAAATTTAAGAACCATAAAAACAAAAAAAACAAAAAAAACAATGACCTTGGGGAGTCCCACACCCGCGGACCCCGGCCCTCAGCACCTCTCTGCTCCCAGACCCCGTGGGAGAGAGAACTCACCGCCTGGTCAGGTGGGCACTCCTGAGGCTGCAGAGCGGAAGAGACCACCAACACTGCCCACCCCTGCCCACATCCCTGGCCCAAGAGGAAACTGTATAAGGCCTCTGGGTTCCTGTGGGGGAGGGCCCAGGAGTGGCAGGACCCCTGCGCCGGAGACACCGCCGGAACCTGAAGGAACAGACCGGATAAACAGTTCTCTGCACCCAAATCCCGTGGGAGGGAGAGCTAAACCTTCAGAGAGGCAGACACGCCTGAGAAACCAGAAGAGACTGCACTCTGCACACATTACTGATTCCAGAGGAAAACACCAAGCGCCATCTGGAACCCTGGTGCACTGAAGCTCCGGGAAACGGCGGCACAGATCTTCCTGGTTGCTGCCGCCGCAGAGAGCTCATGGGCAGCACCCCACGAGCAAACTTGAGCCTCGGGACCACAGGTAAGACCAACTTTTCTGCTGCAAGTGACCTGCATGGTGAAATCAAGACACAGGCCCACAGGAACAGCTGAAGACCTGTAGAGAGGAAAAACTACACGCCCGAAAGCAGAACACTCTGTCCCCATAACTGGCTGAAAGAAAACAGGAAAACAGGTCTACAGCACTCCTGACACACAGGCTTATAGGACAGTCTAGCCACTGTCAGGAATAGCAGAACAAAGTAACACTAGAGATAATCTGATGGCCAGAGGCAAGCGCAGGAACCCAAGCAACAGAAACCAAGACTACATGGCATCATCGGAGCCCAATTCTCCCATCAAAACAAACATGAAATATCCAAACACACCAGAAAAGCAAGATCTAGTTTCAAAATCATATTTGATCATGATGCTGGAGGACTTCAAGAAAGACGTGAAGAACTCCCTTAGAGAAACACAGGAAAACATTAATAAACAAGTAGAAGCCTACAGAGAGGAATCGCAAAAATCCCTGAAAGAATTCCAGGAAAACACAATCAAACAGTTGAAGGAATTAAAAATGGAAATAGAAGCAATCAAGAAAGAACACATGGAAACAACCCTGGATATAGAAAACCAAAAGAAGAGACAAGGAGCTGTAGATACGAGCTTCACCAACAGAATACAAGAGATGGAAGAGAG
The DNA here is from genome assembly GCF_021556685.1 of Rattus norvegicus. Classification (NCBI taxonomy): domain Eukaryota; kingdom Metazoa; phylum Chordata; class Mammalia; order Rodentia; family Muridae; genus Rattus; species Rattus norvegicus. The sequence goes on from NC_141535.1 coordinate 94,395,069, forward strand.
AATCTCAGGAGCAGAAGATTCCATAGAAATCATTGACTCAACTGTCAAAGATAATGTAAAGCGGAAAAAGCTACTGGTCCAAAACATACAGGAAATCCAGGACTCAAGGAGAAGATCAAACCTAAGGATAATAGGTATAGAAGAGAGTGAAGACTCCCAGCTCAAAGGACCAGTAAATACCTTCAACAAAATCATAGAAGAAAACTTCCCTAACCTAAAAAAGGAGATACCCATAGGCATACAAGAAGCCTACAGAACTCCAAATAGATTGGACCAGAAAAGAAACACCTCCCGTCACATAATAGTCAAAACACCAAACGCACAAAATAAAGAAAGAATATTAAAAGCAGTAAGGGAAAAAGGTCAAGTAACATATAAAGGCAGACCTATCAGAATCACACCAGACTTTTTGCCAGAAACTATGAAAGCCAGAAGATCCTGGACAGATGTCATACAGACCCTAAGAAAACACAAATGCCAGCCCAGGTTACTGTATCCTGCAAAACTCTCAATTAACATAGATGGAGAAACCAAGATATTCCATGACAAAACCAAATTTACACAATATCTTTCTACAAATCCAGCACTACAAAGGATAATAAATGGTAAAGCCCAACATAAGGAGGCAAGCTATACCCTAGAAGAAGCAAGAAACTAATCGTCTTGGCAACAAAACAAAGAGAATGAAAGCACACAAACATAACCTCACATCCAAATATGAATATAACAGGAAGCAATAATCACTATTCCTTAATATCTCTCAACATCAATGGCCTCAACTCCCCAATAAAAAGACATAGATTAACAAACTGGATACGCAACGAGGACCCTGCATTCTGCTGCCTACAGGAAACACACCTCAGAGACAAAGACAGACACTACCTCAGAGTGAAAGGCTGGAAAACAACTTTCCAAGCAAATGGTCGGAAGAAGCAAGCTGGAGTAGCCATTCTAATATCAAATAAAATCAATTTTCTACTAAAAATCATCAAAAAAGATAAGGAAGGACACTTCATATTCATCAAAGGAAAAATCCACCAAGATGAACTCTCAATCCTAAATATTTATGCCCCAAATACAAGGGCACCTACATACGTAAAAGAAACCTTACTAAAGCTCAAAACACACATTGCACCTCACACAATAATAGTAGGAGATTTCAACACCCCACTCTCATCAATGGACAGATCATGGAAACAGAAATTAAACAGAGACGTAGACAGAGTAAGACAAGTCATGAGCCAAATGGACTTAACACATATTTATAGAACATTCTATCCTAAAGCAAAAGGATATACCTTCTTCTCAGCTCCTCATGGTACTTTCTCCAAAATTGACCATATAATTGGTCAAAAAACGGGCCTCAACAGGTACAGAAAGATAGAAATAATCCCATGCGTGCTATCGGACCACCATGGCCTAAAACTGGTCTTCAATAACAATAAGGGAAGAATGCCCACATATACGTGGAAATTGAACAATGCTCTACTCAATGATAACCTGGTCAAGGAAGAAATAAAGAAAGAAATTAAAAACTTTTTAGAATTTAATGAAAATGAAGGTACAACATACCCAAACTTATGGGACACAATCAAAGCTGTGCTAAGAGGAAAACTCATAGCGCTGAGTGCCTGCAGAAAGAAACAGGAAAGAGCATATGTCAGCAGCTTGACAGCACACCTAAAAGCTCTAGAACAAAAAGAAGCAAATACACCCAGGAGGAGTAGAAGGCAGGAAATAATCAAACTCAGAGCTGAAATCAACCAAGTAGAAACAAAAAGGACCATAGAAAGAATCAACAGAACCAAAAGTTGGTTCTTTGAGAAAATCAACAAGATAGATAAACCCTTAGCCAGACTAACGAGAGGACACAGAGAGTGTGTCCAAATTAACAAAATCAGAAATGAAAAGGGAGACATAACTACAGATTCAGAGGAAATTCAAAAAATCATCAGATCTTATTATAAAAGCCTATATTCAACAGAACTTGAAAATCTGCAGGTAATCGACAATTTCCTAGACAGATACCAGGTACCGAAGTTAAATCAGGAACAGATAAACCAGTTAAACAACCCCATAACTCCTAAGGAAATAGAAGCAGTCATTAAAGATCTCCCAACCAAAAAGTGCCTAGGTCCAGATGGGTTTAGTGCAGAATTCTATCAGACCTTCATAGAAGACCTCATACCAATATTATCCAAACTATTCCACAAAATTGAAACAGATGGATCACTACCGAATTCCTTCTACGAAGCCACAATTACTCTTATACCTTAACCACACAAAGACCCAACAAAGAAAGAGAACTTCAGACCAATTTCCCTCATGAATATCGACGCAAAAATACTCAATAAAATTCTGGCAAACTGAATCGAAGAGCACATCAAAACAATCATCCACCATGATCCCAGGCTTCATCCCAGGCATGCAGGGATGGTTTAATATAGGGAAAACCATCAACGTGATCCATTATATCAACAAACTGAAAGAACAAAACCACATGATCATTTCATTAGATGCTGAGAAAGCATTTGACAAAATTCAACACCCCTTCATGATAAAAGTCCTGGAAAGAATAGGAATTCAAGGCCCATACCTAAACATAGTAAAAGCCACATACAGCAAACCAGTTGCTAACATTAAACTAAATGGAGAGAAACTTGAAGCAATCCCACTAAAATCAGGGACTAGACAAGGCTGCCCACTCTCTCCCTACTTATTCAATATAGTTCTTGAAGTTCTAGCCAGAGCAATCAGACAACAAAAGGAGGTCAAGGGGATACAGATCGGAAAAGAAGAGGTCAAAATATCACTATTTGCAGATGATATGATAGTATATTTAAGTGATCCCAAAAGTTCCACCAGAGAACTACTAAAGCTGATAAACAACTTCAGCAAAGTGGCTGGGTATAAAATTAACTCAAATAAATCAGTAGCCTTCCTCTACACAAAAGAGAAACAAGCCGAGAAAGAAATTAGGGAAACGACACCCTTCATAATAGACCCAAATAATATAAAGTACCTCGGTGTGACTTTAACCAAGCAAGTAAAAGATTTGTACAATAAGAACTTCAAGACACTGAAGAAAGAAATTGAAGAAGACCTCAGAAGATGGAAATATCTCCCATGCTCATGGATTGGCAGGATTAATATAGTAAAAATGGCCATTTTACCAAAAGCGATCTACAGATTCAATGCAATCCCCATCAAAATACCAATCCAATTCTTCAAAGAGTTAGACAGAACAATTTGCAAATTCATCTGGAATAACAAAAAACCCAGGATAGCTAAAACTATCCTCAACAATAAAAGGACTTCAGGGGGAATCACTATCCCTGAACTCAAGCAGTATTACAGAGCAATAGTGATAAAAACTGCATGGTATTGGTACAGAGACAGACAGATAGACCAATGGAATAGAATTGAAGACCCAGAAATGAACCCACACACCTATGGTCACTTGATTTTTGACAAAGGAGCCACCACCATCCAATGGAAAAAAGATAGCATTTTCAGCAAATGGTGCTGGTTCAACTGGAGGTCAACATGTAGAAGAATGCAGATCAATCCATGCTTATCACCCTGTACAAAGCTTAAGTCCAAGTGGATCAAGGACCTCCACATCAAACCAGACACACTCAAACTAATAGAAGAAAAACTAGGGAAGCATCTGGAACACATGGGCACTGGAAAAAATTTCCTGAACAAAACACCAATGGCTTATGCTCTAAGATCAAGAATTGACAAATGGGATCTCATAAAACTTCAAAGCTTCTGTAAGGCAAAGGACACTGTGGTTAGGACAAAACGGCAACCAACAGATTGGGAAAAGATCTTTACCAATCCTACAACAGATAGAGGCCTTATATCCAAAATATACAAAGAACTCAAGAAGTTAGACCGCAGGGAAACAAATAACCCTATTAAAAAATGGGGTTCAGAGCCAAACAAAGAATTCACAGCTGAGGAATGCCGAATGGCTGAGAAACACCTAAAGAAATGTTCAACATCTTTAGTCATAAGGGAAATGCAAATCAAAACAACCCTGAGATTTCACCTCACACCAGTGCGATTGGCTAAGATCAAAAACTCAGGTGACAGCAGATGCTGGCGAGGATGTGGAGAAAGAGGAACACTCCTCCATTGTTGGTGGGATTGCAGACTGGTAAAACCATTCTGGAAATCAGTCTGGAGGTTCCTCAGAAAATTGGACATTGAACTGCCTGAGGATCCAGCTATACCTCTCTTGGGCATATACCCAAAAGATGCCCCAACATAGAAAAAAGACACGTGCTCCACTATGTTTATTGCAGCCTTATTTATAATAGCCAGAAGCTGGAAAGAACCCAGATGCCCTTCAACAGAGGAATGGATACAGAAAATGTGGTACATCTACACAATGGAATATTACTCAGCTATCAAAAACAACGAGTTTATGAAATTCGTAGGCAAATGGTTGGAAGTGGAAAATATCATCCTGAGTGAGCTAACCCAATCACAGAAAGACATACATGGCATGCACTCATTGATAAGTGGCTATTAGCCAAAATGCTGGAATTACCCTAGATGCCTAGAACAAATGAAACTCAAGACATATGATCAAAATGTGAATACTTCACTCCTTCTTTAAAAGGGGAACAAGAATCCCCTTGGCAGGGAAGAGAGAGGCAAAGATTAAAACAGAGACTGAAGGAACACCCATTCAGAGCCTGCCCCACATGTGACCCACACATATACAGCCACCCAATTAGACAAGATGGATGAAGCAAAGAAGTGCAGACCGACAGGAGCCGGATGCAGATCGCTCCTGAGAGACACAGCCAGAATACAGCAAATACAGAGGCGAATGCCAGCAGCAAACCACTGAACTGAGAATAGGACCCCCGTTGAAGGAATCAGAGAAAGAACTGGAAGAGCTTGAAGGGGCTAGAGACCCCATATTTACAACAATGCCAAGCAACCAGAGCTTCCAGGGATAAGCCACTACCTAAAGACTATACATGGACTGACCCTGGACTCTGACCTCATAGGTAGCAATGAATATCCTAGTAAGAGCACCAGTGGAAGGGGAAGCCCTGGGTCCTGCTAAGACTGAACCCCCAGTGAACTAGACTGTTGGGGGGAGGGCGGCAATGGGGGGAGGGTGGGGAGGAGAACACCCATAAGGAAAGGGAGGGGGGAGGGGGATGTTTGCCCGGAAACCGGGAAAGGGAATAACACTCGAAATGTATATAAGAAATACTCAAGTTAATAAAAAAATTCAAAACAAAACAAAACAAAACAAAAAACCAATGACCTCATGAAATTCTTAGGCAAATGGGTGGAACTTGAAAATATCATCCTGAGCAAGGTAAACCAGTCACAAAAGAACTCGCATGGTATGCACTCACTGATTCCAAAAGGTCAGAATACCTAAGATATAATCCACAGACCACAAGAAGTTCAAGAAGAAGGAAGACCAAAGTGTGGATGCTTCAGTCCTTCTTAGAAGGGGGAACAAAATGCTCAAGGGAGGCAATACAGGGGGTAATGTGTGGAGCAGAGACTGAAGGGAAGGCCATTCACAGCCTGCCCCACTTGGGGATCCATCCCATATACTGTCACCAAACACAGTCACTGTTGCTGGTGCCAAGAAGTGCTTGCTGTCAGGAGCCTGATGTAGCTGTCTCCTGAGAGGCTCTGCCAGAGCCTGACAAACACAGATGCAGATGCTCGCAACCAACCAATGGACTGAGCACTTGTTCCCTAATGGAGGAGTTGAAGGACTGAAGGAGCAAAAGAGGTTTGCAACCCCATAGGAAGAACAGCAATAATAACCAACCAGAATCCGCAGAGCTCCCAGGGACTAAACCACCAACCACCAATCACAGCATATGCTTGGGTGGATCCAGGGCTCCAGCCACATATGTAGCAGAGGATGGCCTTGTTGGACATCAATGGAAGAGGAAGCCCTTGGTCCTGGGAAGGCTCGATGCTCTAGTGTAGGGAAATGCCAGTGTGGGGAGGCAGGAGTGAGTGGGTGGGTGGGTGAGGGAGCACCCTCACAGAAGCAGGGTAAGGGAGGATGGGATAGGGGTATTACAGAGGGGAGACTGGAAAAGGGGATAACATTTGAAATGTTAATAAATAAAATACCCAATGAAAAAAATCTTTCTGCCCCTTCTTTCCAGTAGCTTCCTGAACCACAAGGGGAAGGGTTTGATGGAGACTTCTCCTTCGGGATCAAGTACTCCAAAGTGTCTTACTGTGTGCACTGTCCAGTTGAAGGTCTCCGCTGGATTCTATCGACTGCAAGAGGCTTCTCTGGCGAGGGCTGAGGGAACCTCTGCTCGGCAGAGAGATCATGTCATTAAGAGCAGTTTCCCCTCTGCTTTAGTAGAATAGTTGTAGGTTTGCATCTAGGTCTTGTAATCTATGTAGACTAGGGTCTTGGCCAGTTTAGCAGGGTCAGGCATGGGTTCCATCTGCAATTACCTAAGCTTCACGTTTTTTTTTTTCTTTTCTACTTTTCGGAGCTAAGCTTCACGTTTTTTAAAAACAATTCTATATATGTTGTGTCTTAAGTGTGGACTTACAGTCATGGCGGACGGCAGTCATGCGGCCCAGGCTCCAGCTCTCTTGCAGCGGTGCCTGCTCGCTGACCTGCAAGTGCGCTTGTCTGATGACGCAGCGGCACTGTGGGTGGAGATTCAGAGAGGATTGGTGATCTATGTGTCTTTCTTCAAGGGAGCTGATACAGAACTTCTTCCCAAAATGGTCAATATGCTGTTAAATGTGAAGTTAAGTGAAACAGAAAGCAGCAAGCACATCTCAATCCTGGATCTGCCTGGTGCTGTTCTGATCATCCCCCAGGCCACCCTCGGGAGCAGGGTGACAGGACAGAGGGTGCAGTACCACTCAAACTCTGGGAAGGAGGACGGCTTAGAGCTGTACTCCCAGGTCGTGTGTCTGTGTTGAAAAATCCATGGCCAACATCAGCAAGTGCGTAGAAGCGGAGGTTGCAGTGGCGCACGGCACATACGGGAACAGGTAAGTGTCAAAGCTGGACGTCAACGGACCATACAGGCACCTCATTGAGTTTTGAAAAATTCCGTTCCACACCGCTTCCCGCTTCCTATATAAAACAACTTGGGCTGTAGTTAGGTTTTTTTTTTTTTTTTTTTTTTTTTTTTTTTTTTTTTTTGTTGTTGTTGTTTTGTTTTTGTTTTTGTTTCCCCCTCATTCATCTTGAAGACACAGATCTGCAACATATTTAGGCAAGAAAATCCTTGATCCAATCTCGGCAGAGTGGCACATTCCTTTAATTCCAGGCCTAGGACGCAGAGGCAAGCAGATTTCTTTGAGTTGGAGGCCAGCCTGGTCTGTATGTCAAGCTCCAGGACAACCAGGACTACACAAGGAAACTGTGTCTCCAAAAACAAAAACAAAAACAAAAAGTTAAGTATTTATCTGGGCATAGTGGTGCATGTGCCTTTAATCCCAGTACTTGAAAGGCAGAGGCTGGAGGATTTCTGTGAGTCCAAGAACAGCCTGGTCTTCATTGTGAGTTCTAGGATAGGCAGAGCTACATTTGAGACCCTGTCTTGCAAAAACCAAAACAACAAATACATATTAAACATTTAAGATACGTTTTAAAGTAAAAATAAATGACCAGAATTAGAAAAATCAGTGTGGACTTATGTATGTGAGTCAAGCAAAAGAAGGCTTGACACACTCTGGAGTTGGTGCTAGGCCATTGCAAGCTGCCTGATGTGGGCTCTGGAAACCAAACTTGGATCTTCTGCAAGAGCAGGTAATATTCTTTTCCACTCATATTCATACACACACACACACACACACACACACACACACACACACACACACACAAACACACACAAAACACATACACATGCACACAAACACACACAAACATGCACACACACAAACACACACAGTGTCTTAGGGTTTTATTGCTGTGAAGAGACACCACAACCAAGGCGACTTTTATAAAGGACAACATTTAATTGAGGCTGGCTTTCAGGTTCAGAGGCTCAGTCCAGTATCATCATGGTGGGAAGCATGGCAGTGTGCAGGCAAACATGGTGCGGGAGGAACCTCAGGTTCTATATCTTGATCTGAGGGCAGCCTGGAGGAGACGCTCTTCTGCACTGGGCAGAGCTTGAGCATAGGAGAGACCTCACAGCCCACCCCCACAGTGATGCACATCTTTCATCAAGGCCATACTTCCCATGGGCCAAATATTCAAACACACGAATCCACAGGGCCCAAACCGATTTGCAGTACCACACACAGAGGTACACTTGAAAATTAAATAGATATCACAATTTAGGGAAGACTGCAGTCTCTTATTCTCCGGAGCTTGTATCTGTGTTAATTTGTGGTAGTTTGTCAACTATCACGAAAAGAAGTTTCTCTGGTGAGGGTTGAATGAATACACAGGTAAGTCATTAGGAGTGGGTTTAAAGCTAAGTCCGTTTAGCAGAATAGAGCAGTAAGTAGTAACTAAGTGTAAGTTTTGTACAAGGCTTGTGTGGCATGGCCCTTGGTTCCATTTCTTTTCTTTTTGGAGTGGGCCTTAAATCCAACCAGAAAGTGCTTGGTTAGTCCCATAATATTAAGAGCTCTAGTATACTAGCAGGCACGTCCTGTCAGGTTGATCACTAGTGTAGCTCACAGCTGGATACATATCTCATTCAGTAGGGTGCACGGCACCTTAAAGCACCATGAAAGCTAGCCAGTAGGGGAGAGGATTCTAGGTGAGTACCAGTCTGATCGCCTGTGTTCTGTAACTTCAGCAGTTAGGTCTTACCATCAAGTTCTGGAAAGTAACCAAGAGCAACAGCAATAGTCTTTAGTGTCTGAGGTCTATGGTGTCCCGCTGACCAAATAACTCCAAAGGAAGTAACCTTTTTTTTTTTTAATTTGATAGCTTATGGTTTCCAGGATGGGTAGTGTTCCCCTATTATTAGGTGACTGTTTAAATTGTGTGTGCGTGCATGAGTCTCTCTCTCTCTCTCTCTCTCTCTCTCTCTCTCTCTCTCTCTCTCTCTGTGTGTGTGTGTGTGTGTGTGTGAGGGGGGAGGGGGAGAGATAGGAAGTTTCTATGGTAATAGGTTTCCATTTGACTTTCTCATGGCTTGGAGATCATCACAGCAGAGGGGCAGAAAGATTGTAGGAAGAGCCCGAGGACTGCAATGGATGACTGTTTCTGAGTACAGCAGGGAAGCTGCACGTGTGGACTGCAGCAGGGAAGCTGCACATGTGGACTGCAGCAGTTGTTGTAGCATGTACAATAGCACTGCAAGCTCAAGCCAGACACAGTTCAAGCATGGAGAGAGAGGTCATTATGTCCCTAGCCAAGGAACTACTGGTGGATTCTAAGTTTAAGGAGAGAGAATAGGTTTCCTTAAGGATGTGGCCCCTGGTAAGTCAGGAACACTCTAGTAGGTCACGCTACACCCAGAAGGGTATGGGCAGCACAAAACCGAGTTGTACAGGTTAGGAAACAAAGGACAGAAATATGGGGGCGTGGTGGGAAGTAGGGATGTGTTCAGGAGAGATTGGGGGACTGGAGGGTGACTGTGATATGAGATTCTCAAAGGATTAATTTTAAAATGAAAAAGAATAACATTGAAAGTAATAAGAAGGTTTATCGCCTTTGGTCCAGCCAGTTATTCCCCACATTCGCTCACTCCACAAGGATGCACTGGCTTCTGCCATGAACCTGGTATGTCGTTAGATGTGATTGGCAGACTACAGGCCTTTCAGACACTCAAGGATGTCACAGTGCTCTCCCCATCCGGAAGACTGCAATGTGGGAGTACACTCTCTCGGGGGAAGAAAGAATAACCAAAACTTTTTTTAGTGAAGAGAGGACACAAGCAGATTTCAGCATTAGAATCCCACCTTGGATGGCGTGCGAGCGTTAAATGTCGGAGGGTAAATTATGGGCGAAAGGCTATCCTGTACTTTGCATGGTTTTTCTTGCTCCCCTAACCTTGGAGTTGGCCTCAACCTACGAAAGGGAAGCCCAGCCAAGAAAATAAAAGCTTGTTAAATTTCGAAGGTTTCACCTGATGCCGTAATAGGGATTCTAACTGTGTAGTGTGGATCTCATGTTTCCCAGATTTCCCACCTCCCACTTCTGTGTTTTTGCGACTCCTTTGGTGAGTACTTGCTTTACAACTCTGCATAGGAATTAAGCTCCCCCTGAACCAGCCCTATCCTGTAACCATCCTGGAACAAGGCCAGACTTCCAGCGGAGGGATCGGGACACCAACTCAGCCTCAAAGCCTTTGACCTATGATTTGTCCTGCTTGTAAGACGTGCTGTGGTAAAGCTGGTGCAGAAGTGACACTGCCTGGAGGGCCAGGAACCAAAAGCTGGCCCAGACATCTAGGACGGAGCCGAGCACAACCAGAAAAAAGTCCATAAAATGATTCCTAATGGTCTTCTGCTACACTTGTAACTGGCATAACCATCATCAGACAGTCTTCATTCAGAGTCTGCTGGAAACGGACGCAGAGACCCACAGCCAAACACTAGGGGGAGCTTGGAGAGTTCTGCTGAACCGGGCGGGGGTGGGCGGTGGAGGATTGTTGGAGCCAGAAGGGTCCAGGACATCGCAAGAACACCCACAGAATCAACTATCTTAGGCACATAGGGGCGCATGAAGACTGGATGGACCCTGTATGGGTCTGCCCTAGGCCCTCTGCAAATACAGTTGTGTAGCTTGATCTTCTTGTGGGGCTCCTGACAGTGGGAGAAGGGGCTGTCTCTGACTTTTTGGACTGCTTTTGGGACCCCTTTCCTTCTACTGGGTCACCTTGTCCAGCCCTAATAGGAGAGGCAGTGTCTAGTCTTACTGCAACCTGATATGCCATGTGCGCTTGATACCCATGGGAGGCCTGCACTTGTCTGAAGGCAACTGGAGGAGGAGTGGATGGGGGCTGGGGAGAGGGGAGATACAAGGAGGGACACCGAGAGGAGAGGAGGGAGGGGAAACTGCAATAGGGATGAAATATATTAGAGGAAAAAATCCATTTTATTCATATTTATACAAGGTGGTAAATCTTCTAAAAAGGATGCTTTCTTCTTTTTCTGTGACCATTAGTTTCACAACAAATGTGCGAAAAGTCACGGTTGCCTGGGTCCCCAAGACAGAGAATTCTTGGGGTACTCTGCTTTTGCTCATCATTCCTTTGCAATGCGTCCTTCATCACTGCAGGGACAATGAAAAAACCTATAAGCAAGTTATTGTTGTTGAGTGAATGCTCGCTAATGAGTAGATGTAGGGATCACGCAAGGAATGCTGCTCACAGCTGTTTGAATTTATAACCGATTCTTATTGTTGTGTTTCTCAATGTGTTACTTCACCAGAGCAAATGCATGTGATTTACAGAGTAAATGTAGTATATTTGGGTTTCAAAATGATCAGTGTGAATATATTTACTCCTATTCTGTTCCAGAATTGACTATATAATTAGTCCTCATCATAGGGTAGTGGTGTTTCCTTCTCCCTCTCCTTCTCCCTCTTCCTCTCTCTCTCCCCCTTTCCCTCTTCCTCTCCCTCTCTCCCTCTCCCTATCCCTATCCTATCCCATCTCCCTCTTCCTCTCACACTCTCCCTCTCTCTCTCTCCCTCTCCTCCCTATTGATCTCCCTCTCTCCACCTCTCTCTCCGCCTCCCTCCTTTCTCTCCCTCTTCCTTTCTCTCCTTCCCTTCCTCCCTCTCTCCTTCCTTCCTTCCCTCCCTGTCTCCCTCCTCCCATACCCTCCCTTCCTTCCTCCCTTCCTCCCTTTCTTCCTTCTTTCTTTTCTACCTTCCTTCCCTTTCTTTTTTTTAGAAAAGATCTTACTTATTTCAGGCTGTCCTCGAACTTGCTATGTAGCTAGTTTAGCCTTCAATTTCTCCTCCTCCTGCCTCCCCCTCTTAAGTACTAGGACCACAGGCATGAGCTGCTAGCCTGACTCATGCAGTTCTGGGAATTAAATCTCAGACTTGGCTTGTGTTAGGTAAGCATGTTGCCGATGAAGTAGCATAGCTAGCCCCTCATTTAATTTTTATTACAACTTAATAAGATAGTATCATTGTGACCCCGCAGTTTATGACTGAGGAGATAGACAAGAGAGGCCGAGTATTCTGTTTATTGCTACATGATTGATAACTGGCACCACAGAGTTTGAACTGAGCACTTTGGCTCAGACACCTTTATGCCTACCCAGTGCACCTGCTTTTGTGGAGGTCAGAAGCTGTTGAATGTGGAAGACTGGGCAAAGGTTACAGAGAACATGGGCAAGTCATTAGACAGGGTCTGAGAATCACCTAGTTGCCTGGTATTTACCTAAAGAGTATAAGACAAAGCCATGATGAAGACAAGACTGGTGTCTGAGCAGTTAAAAGGATGAGAGCATACGAGGATGTGGAGTGAGGCAGGTCTGGGAAGGAGCGCTGTGATTCTTGTGTGTGATGCCTTACTTTGAGATGGCAGTTATCTACACAGGGATGGTGAGCCAACAGTCGGCTCCGGGAGACCACAGCTCAGGTGAGAGATGGAGGGATGGATTTAGAACTGCTAGCACGTGGACGCTGTTGGAAATGTAGGCTTGGTATAGAGCTCCATGAAGTGACGGTAGAGAGGGGAAGAAGAAGCTTCGGGACTGAAGATGTTGGCGTGAAGAAGAGGGTCCAACAAAGGAGATGGTGAAGCTGTGACACCATGAGAGAAGTCCAGGAGAACCTACAGTTCCAACAGGGTTAGAGAGAAGACTGAGAAGACGGAGAGTCATTGGTGGTGTCAACGCACAGGTTAGGTAGAATGAGTGCTGAGACTCTCCACTGGGTGTAGCTCCAGGGGGTCCCTGGTGACTTGACCTGAACAGCACATCTTTAGTAGAACAGGGGTAAAACCGTATTGTGGGGGTATGATGAAAGAAGAAAACGGAAGAAATGTCAGAGTGTGAGTGGACAGGGCTTTAGAAGTATTGCTGCTAAGGGGAGCTTGTGTGGGAAATTAATTCTTTTTAAAGAAGAAAGAATAGCGTGGGGAGTTTCTGGGAAGGAGGGAGTCCCTGGACCAGACCGTCTGAGATGCTGAGGGGAGCTGGCTGCTGGAGAACAGAAGTGAAAGCTCGCTGTGGGTAGCTCGCCTGCTGTGGTAGGTCAAAGGCAGGGCATGTGAGTGGTCCATGGTATCATGGTTTATATGTGGTTTAACGTTTCGAAGATATCCCCTGAAGGTTCAGAATCTGAAACCTCTGGCCCTAGAAAATCGTATTCAAGTGTTGAAAGTGAATTAGGTAGCAGGCTAATGGAAGACAGTTGGGGTTAATTCCAAGCTCAAGGGAACAGGTTAGGGTTCATGTGACTGGATTAGATCTCCATTGAGTGTGTTATATGTGCTTGACTCTTCTGCAGAAGGACAGTTCCCTTTCTTTGTGCTTCTCTGCCATCCATATTGAAATGTAGGCAGCAGGTCAGCATCAAGGTGCCTAGATCCCCCAGCCCAGGATCCTGGGCCAAGTAAACCTCATTGTAAGTTACCCGGCCATACGTATTTTGTTACAGCAACACAAAATGGAGTAAGGTAGGAGTGTTAGGAAACTGTGGCTTCATTTCTTCAGCGAATCAGAAAGAAGAGACATTGTATACCTATTGTTTTAGTTAGAGTTTTACTGCTGTGAACAGACACGATAACCAAGGCAACTCTTTCAAGGATAACACTTAATTGGGACTGTCTTACAGGTTCAGAAGTTTAGTCTAGTATTATCAAGGCAGGAACATGGCAGCATCCAGGCAGGCATGGTATAGGAGGAGTTAAGAGTTCTGCATCTTCATCTGAAAGCTGCTAGTGGAAGACTGGCTTCCAGGCAGCTAGGACTAGGGTGTAAAAGCCCATGCCCACAGTGATACACCTACTCCAATAAGGCCACTCCTCCAAATAGTGCCACTCCATGGACCAAGCATACTCAAACCATGACACCTATCCTCCAGTGACAGTGGTAGCAGATGGGAGTGGCTTGGGCGCCCTATCCTCTAGTGTAATTGGATGCAGCCCTCATGGTCTCTCACTGCCTACTGCTGTAAGTATCAGTCATTCTGTTCCTGGTCCTGGCATCTTTTAGTTTTTTAGGTCTCCACTGCATCTTTCAGGGCTTTGTGCATCACTGCCTTAGGGGATGCTCATGGAATCTTACTCTGCTCTACACTCTTTGGCCTCTTAGGCTTTCCTTAAGAAGCTGAGTGGAAGCTTCCATGATCTTGCAGCCCCTGCACTGTGTATGTGCAGTCAAATGCTCTACCACTGAACTATACCCTCAGCACTGTGTATGTGGATGATGTCACAGGGTATACGGGCTCAGCTGGTAACTGCCCCCTCTAAGCCCTCATCCACAGCAGCCACCGAGTGCCTAGGTGGCTGAACCTGGGAAAATCCTTTCCTAGATGACTCCATGTGAGCAGAGCTCCCTCATTCTCTAGGTTCTGGTTCTCAAAGGAAAAAAAGGACTTTACACTTTTACTGCCTTCAGACCTTCCCCATAAGTGCCATCAGATGGCACCAAGGCTTCAACATAGCCTGTAGGGGACTTTTCACATACACAATAGCAAGGGCTGTACACAGCTCATCTCCCTGAGATGCCTATACACTGTGTTTAGAGGGATCAGAGTCCCCGGGAGAGAAAATGGATTAGATGTTTAAAGGAAGACAGCACACTGAGTTAGCACAAAACACTAGGGATATAGCATGGATGTATGCTCACCCATCTGACGACAGTTTAGTTCAGCTAGATGCCACTTTGTCAGGAGTAATCAGAAACTTGAGGTTTCAAAGAGCTGTCTAGATTCTGCTTTGTGTGATGTGACTTGCAGATGGTCAGCAGTCCAGGAGGTGCACTTAGTGGGGCTGGCATTACCTTGGTGGTGTAACTGGAGGTTCAGGAGGTGTGCTTAGTGGGGTGGCATTATATTGGTGGTGTAGCTAGAGGTTCAGGAGGTGCACTTAGTGGGACTGCTATTATCTTGGTGGTGTAGCTGGAGGGTCAGGAGGTGCACTTAGTGGGGCTGCTATTATCTTGGTGGTGTAGCTGGAGGGTCAGCTTTAACTCTCCAGCTAAGGAGTCATGTACAGCTGGGTGGTGATTTCTACTTTTCACAGAAGCTTATTTTCCGTAATTTAAAGTAGTCCTTTGTGGAATAGAGAGAAGGCTCTGTGGGTAAGAGCACTTGTTCTTGAAGAGGACCCAGGTTCAATTCCCAGCAGCCACATGGTGGCTTACAACTCTCTATATCTCCAGTTCCAGCAAATCCCCAGAAGGTACCAAGCATGGACATGGTACATAGACATATCTACAGACAGAACATTCATATGTGTATGAAACTGAATAAATTAAAAATAGCTTAAGTCAAGGTCAATCTGTAAAATCAAACATACGCTTAGACAGGATTGATGAGAGAAGATGGGAACTCATGAGTAACTATCTGGAGTCAGGCATCACACTGAGTAGTTCTCTCATTTGAATGCATTAATTCATTTTCTCCATTCGTTACTCCATGTGCAATGTCTGTATGTACTGACCATGTTAAATGGTAGGAAGTGAGCAAAAGCTAGAGACTGTGTCTCACAGGAGATTACAGCTCAATGAATAAAAGCAGTTCAGCAAACAGAAATTATAATAGTGTTAAGCATGTTCCTAAGTAATAGCTTCGAAATGTTTCTTATGCACTGGATGCTTCTGGGTCCTGTTACACCACCCTGTTTAATCTCCGCAGTCCTTATCGACATTGTGTGCCTCAATTAAACAGATATTTACTTTCTGAAATGTTTTCTTTGCAGGCTGTTGGTCAGCCAGGCTTAGCTCCAGGTTTTTGTTGGGTTCAAATCTGCTCCACATGTCTCTAATTTCTCTTTGTTCCAGAAGCTCCCTCAGGATATGTTGTCACAGTAGATCATGGCAGGTAGAGGAGTTGTTGTATTAGCTGTCAAACTTCTGAACCTTTAAAACTGACTCAAATATCAGATCCACTGCTACCCTACGGGTCAGAGTATGTTACCATTAAGACGGAGAAACGCACCCTTCCCGCTACAGTGGGAACCATGGGACAATTCAAAAACTGACTGCAATGACTCAAAGGGACAGAGAAGTTTGCTCTCCTGTTATTATTTATAAGTGGCTGTTTTGCCCAGGATGCTTTGGGGGCAGACAGCAGGCATGAGCTGAGAAGGGCTGAATAGTAAGGTTTGGGGTAAGCCTGATTACCTTGGGTGGGATTCAGAACCTCTGCCATGTTGGAAACAACCGTGGGTCATTACCATGTTTGAGAACAGTCTCATGGGGGAGGTGAGAACAGAGGCAGATGGTGGCAGATTAAGGGGGTGAGTGAGAGGAGGAGGAAGAGAGAGAGCTTCTGAGCCCAGCTAAGATGAGCAGGGACATCCAATCCAGCACTGGGACTGATATAAAACAGAGTGTCGCCTTTTCATTGTTCTTACAGAACATGAGTATATATTTTTCCCATCCACTAGCTTTGGGTTTAACTTGCTGTTTCCTGAGCCTCTGAGGTAGGTCTTGAGGGTCTCCGTTTCACTCTCTTTGTTTTGTGGGTGAACTCTCAGAGTTACGCTTCTCTCCGAGAGTGGCCTCTGCTGTGCCTAACAGCTTGTGTTTTTGTTTAATTTCCTTCCCCTAGTTGTACAGCTTCTCAATCTCCTCCCATTGATTTCTATTTTTCCCATTATTATCTGATAGGGAACAAGAAACATTTTTGGCTTCTTTGTGCTCAAGACTTCCTTTATGGCCTACAGTGGGATCAGTTTTGGGGACAGTTGCATGGGCTGCTAGGAATGCTTGTTCTGTAGCTGTTTGTGCCGTCTACTTTGTGGATGTCCGTTTTTTTGTGGTTGTTTTGAGGTAGGGTCTCCTCCTTCTTCTTGAGCTTCATGTGGTCTGTGGATTGTATCTTGGGTAATCCGAGCTTTTGGGCTAATATCCACTTATCAGTGAGTGCATACCATGTGTGGTTTTTTGTGATTGGATTACCTCACTCAGGATGATATTTTCTAGTTCCATCCATTTGCCTGCGAATTTCATAAAGTCATTGTTTTAAATATCTGAGTAGTACTCCATTGTGTAAATGTACATTTTCTGTATCTTTTCCTCTGTTGAAGAGCATCTGGGTTCTTTCCAGCTTCTGGCTATTATAAATAAGGCTGCAATGAACATAGTGGAGCACGTGTCTTTTTTATATGTTGGAACACCTTTTAAGTATATACCCAGGAGTAGTATAGCTGCATCCTCAGGTAGTACTATGTCCAATTTTCTGAGGAACCTCCAGACTGATTTCCAGAATGGTTTTACCAGTCTGCAATCCCACCAACAATAGAGGAGTGTTCATCTTTCTCCACATCCTCGCCAACATCTGCTGTCACCTGAGTTTTTGATCTTAGCCATTCTCACTGGTGTGAGGTCAAATCTCAGGGTTGTTTTAATTTGCATTTCCCTGATGACTAAGAATGTTGAACATTTCTTTAGGTGTTTCTCAGCCATGTTATATTCCTTAGCTCTGCACCCCATTTTTATATAGGGTTATTTGATTCTCTGGAGTCTAACTTCTTGAGTTCAGGACTGACTTTTCAATGGGAAAGATGAGAACCCATTCTTCCATCCGAGAGCTGAGAATTGGTAGTTATTTATAGCCTGGCGATCTGTATTATCTGTTGGGCCAGGGCATAATAAAGTTTTACAGCCAGGACAGGAGGTGGCTAGGAATCTAAATGACCCTTAGAGCTCCTTCAAGCTTCCGTGACCAGGAGCAGAGGTGGCTAATCACCCAAATGACATCTATTCTATCTGTCTGACTGAGACCAGGCTAGACCCTCAGGCCCTTAAGCTAGCACAGGTAACATATCTCCAGAACCCATCTTCTGGAAGAAATGCCTGGTAAGTTAAGTCTTAATGTAATTACATTTCCTTGTGCAATGGGGATTGTATCAAGACAGGAAACATTTTTCCAAATTATGTGGGGGTTAAAAACACTGGGAATAGAAGGCCTGTCCTTAGACTCCCTGAAGTCTGATCCAAGTTGACAAAGTCAGTCTTCATGGGTTACTGTTCTTATCTCTTCACTGGATTCACTCTCTGGAATGACACCTGCAGGGAGCCCCGTGGGACTTGCCGTGTTAGGAAAATGCACACAGCAGAGGTGGCAGACCCAGTTCTGCATAAGAAGCTTTTGTGTGTAAGAGTTCACATGAAGTTTCCCTTTCCCTTTACTTCCCTGTTCCCCTTTTAAGGAAGACTGGTGATTGTAGCCACCATCCAACCAGGCAAGGGAAGAGGGCCAGCTTGCCCTGAGTCTCTGGATTCAATAGTTCACTTGGTTAGCTCAGGTCTCCCCATTTTTATATCATGTCTGACTAGCTTCTTTGACACTTAGGCTTTGAGAAAATGGAAGGTACGTAAACCATTTCAAAGCTGTTGAAAGAGTCAGAGAAACGATTCTTTTTTTTTTTTTTTTGATTCTTTTTTTCGGAGCTGGGGACTGAACCCAGGGCCTTGTGCTTCCTAGGCAAGCACTCTACCACTGAGCTAAATCCCCAACCCCCAGAGAAACAATTCTTACCCGCTTCCGTGTAAGCTTTTGGATTGGGGACTATGTAGCTGACCAAGAGACCTCTAAGATGGTGAGAAGATGCCATAATATTTCTTAGCCCATACTAAACCACATAACTCATTTCTCAGTCACGCCAATGTCCTGCACTCGGGGCTGTGCTTTGTCGATGCCACCTCTATTCCAAATGGCAGTGCAGAGGGAGAAAGCATGGCACACTGAGCCTTAATTTCCTCTTGAACTCTACCTAAAAGTGCTCAGTGTCTTTTCTGCTCATGTTCTATTGGAGAAATCTAGTCACAGATCACATCTTCCTTCAGGTGCAGGGAGAGCACAGTCTGAAAACAATGCAAACCAGAGACAGTCAGGCCACAGCACTGGTGGCACCAGTGGAAAAGGATCAGTTGTTATTCATGCTGGCCGCTGAGAAAGTCTGTGGTCTGTGCTGTGGACAGCATGCTGTCTCCTGTCTTCTCTGCCCCACTTCATCCCGCACAGCTTCAGAAGCTGAGCTCACCACACACTTCCTTGTTCTCTGTGTTTTGGCTGGGTTTGGCCAACATGATGTCGTGGTTAGACTAAGTAGGGAGGAAGTCTATCTGTTTCTTCTTTGCCCATCCTGCCCATTTGTAAGCCCCTAGGTCTTCAGCTCAGTTGGGGAGGGTTTATTGCTGCTTGTTTTTCCCAGGCCCTTCAACAGCCTGCACTGGTTTTTCTTCGTTTGCTCACCTACCTGTAATAGAACTGTCGTTAACTTTCCTTTACTTAGTCTGTGTAAGGTGCTATCTGCTTTCTGTTCCTGCTGGAGTCTGTGCTAATATGACAATCAGTATAAACATAGTGACCCTTGCATACTTGAGCCTGGTGGGTAGCAAATAGGCAGAAATGGTTATATAGATGCCAAGTAGGCATCATTTCCTGATGCCCACGGGGAGTGGAGGGCCAGGGAGAGTAGTTAAGAGGGTGGAGCAGGGAGCTGGGGAGACAGCTCAATGGATAAGGTGCTTGCTATGCAAGCATGAAGCCTGGAGTTCAGATCCTTAGAATGTACCTACCACCTGTAATCCCAACATCTTGATGGCAACATAAGGGGAGGAGGCAGGGGAATCTCTGTAAGTTCAGGGGTCAGTTAGCCTAGTTAACAAGAGACCCTACTTCCAACAAATGAAAGGAACACAGACTTGTGAGATTTTCCTGTGACCTACATATATACACTATTCATACATGACAATTCAGGTGTCGGTATGCACACATAGGAACATGTACCCACATGTAGATCTCTCTGCCCTGGGAATAAGGTAGGAACAGAATCAAAATTGTTTCCTATTCCAACCCTCCCAAGTCTGGCCAGTGGTGATGGCAGGATCTCTGCAATGATCAGATGCTCTGCGTGTCTTCCCTTTAGAGCGAGCATGGCTGTGGGAGTGTCTGGTTCAGTTTCACCCACTCAGCCATCGAGTCTAATGTGTGGTTAAGAGTCACTTTTCTCATTGGTGTGGCAAAACTAAGCCAAACTAAGCCAAAGAAGGAAGGGTGCAGTCTTCACGGGGAAAGGCCAGGGACAGGGGCTTTTGGTCATCTTGCACCTGCAATCAGGAAGCAGGCAGAACACTCAGTCTCTTTTCTCCTTTCCCCACATTTGTTTTGTCTGGGAGGCCAGGCCCATGTGATGGCATTGCCTATATTTAGACTGGGTCAAGCATCTCTGGAGACAACCTCACAGACACACCCAAAAGTGTGTTTCTTAGGTCATTCCAAATGCAGTCGAACTGAAAATGAAGGCAGGCTGCCACTAGGACTCATGTATCAATAGAGGTAGGAAGGGGTGGGGCTGTGAGGTCTCCACACTGAGTTTGATGCATGACTAAATGGGACTTGGTGGTTATCTAGTTGACATCTGTGTCAATGATGAGCTGAACATTTGGTGACCAGCAGGGTGGTGGTCACTGATGCAGCTCACTGAACATTCTGCGTTTTCTTCCTGAGATTGTGATGGGGTGAGCCTTCTTGGCTACTTGATGTTGAGAGGCTCAGACCACTTGCTTTGGTGTGGTCTGTCCTACTTCAGACTGGAAGCTTTAGAATAGGCAGCGCTGGACAAGTCATGCTTGCAATTTCCCTTCTCTACAGTGACCAGTGAAGTCAGCTCTGTTTGCTTTTGACTCCAGAGTAAGAAATGGCACAGATGTAAGTCAGTCCACAGCAACCCATGCTAGGTATGTCACAGGAGTAGCAAATAAAATATTCTGGTTTTAATTCACTGTGGTAAAAAAAAAAACATTGTAAGATCATAGCCTGTCCTAGACTTTCATCATGGCTTGAGTTGTAGTGAACATGTTCTATGCAGACCATGGCATGGGCTTGTGGGCCTGAAAGGCTCCATCCCATGTGTTAAGGGCATAGTAGTGTGCAAGGGGGTGGCGTTCTGAAGGAAAGAGGGGCTCATGGAATACTTCAGTGTCATCCTGTACATGAAGGAAAGGGAGTGAAGATCAGAATTGGTGTGCGGAGGTGGCAGGAAGAGTCTAAGAGGACAGGGGTTGTAGTTACACAAGTAAGAGGAGACAGGAGGAGGGATGATGTGACCGCTAACTGATGTTACTTGCTTGATCACTTGGAAATGTTAATGGGCACAGAAAGGAGTCCAAGGTAGCTCTGAGGTTTGCCCAAGTTTGTTCCGCATCTGTCTTGCATTTTCCAGCAAATGGTCTGGGACGTGCTGGTTATTCAAGCCAAGGACTCCACGTTGTCTTCCTCAGCAGAGCAGCAAGCAGATGGCGCAGTCGTTCCTGTTGGTGCATTTTACACTGTTTTCTCTGCTGAGGTGAAGACTGTTGTGAAGAGCCCATAGGCAGATATTTAAGTTTGAGTCTGTACTGTTCCCAAGGTTCCTTGTGGTAAAAACTTGGTCCTAACACAAATTGGGCCTGGTGAGATCTCCTCTTCCTCTCCCCTCCTTCTCTCTCTCTCCCTCTCTCCCTCCCTCATCCCTCCCTCCCTAGGTGAGCAATCCTGTTCTGCCTTACACCGCTGCTAGTATATGCTATTTTTCCATGGGCCCTAGCATAAAGGAATCGAACAATCATGGGCTGAAATCTTCAAGACCATGAGGTAAAACCTCTTTCTGAACTGTCCTAGGTGTTTGTGCAGTTTTCTGGTAGCTTTTCTGTCACATCAGGCTCTGGAGGGGAGAGCAGTATTTGCTGATGTGTGCTTGTTCTGTACATTTTTGGATGTAGAAGACCAAGGAGAGAGGAGTGACTCATCAGATCAATGGGATTTTTTTTTTTGGTTCTTTTTTTCGGAGCTGGGGACCGAACCCAGGGCCTTGTGCTTCCTAGGCAAGCACTCTACCACTGAGCTAAATCCCCTGCCCCTTCACAGAACATTTCAGCGGCATTTACACAATTTAAACATGACACTCACCAGACCAAGAGCACGTTAGAGAAAATCTATAAGTGGATTCAGACTATGCACAGGGTGCTTCATGAACTGACGTCACTCCCACAAAGATCTCCTAGTTTATTTGTGAGGGGGCTGGGGGGAACTCCAGGGGTTTAAGCCTTTCTGAAACAATGCACAGCATGAGATGCCAAGGCTTTGTCCATGGCGTCCCCTGCCTCTCACCATGCTCTGTCTAGGCAGCCCTTTCCCCTACACTTTCATTGCCCAGCAAGCAGGACTTTGTTTCCTCCTCCTTGGCTTCCTTTCCACCCTACACCCACCATTTGAAGAGGATTCCTTCATCCCCTGATCTTCACGGGACGTACCACAACTGAATCAGATTCCCTCTGTGGAGCAACCGCTGGGGCTGTTCCGCACAGCTGGAGCAGCGTGCTCATAGTGAGGCTTGGGGGAGAAGGCAGCGATGAACATCTTGGCTTCAAGCTCAGGGATAAATTCAGGGTCAGCGATCTTGCTTCTGTTTCCCTTTATTTCCCAGGGCCGAAGATCAAACACAGGGCCTAATGTATGCCAGGCAAGTGGGCAATCAGCTGCTAACAAGCCCTCAAGACACTTGGAGAACTGCTGGTCAGGGTAACTTCATAGACATCATCTGTCTTCATCAGAGAGCGGGACTTGGCAGGCGTTAACTGAAGAATAACTAGCACTGAGGTAAGCTGTAGGAGGCAGGCACCGGACTGGGCTGAGTCACTCACCTCTCTAGGCCAGAGTTTTCTCTTTCTTTTTTCTTTTGTTTTTAACATTAGGCAGTGGGACTGGGCTGTAGTTCCTGCTTAGGGAGGGGCACACTATAGTGTGAGGCAGTGTCAGCCATTTTAATACTCAGGAAGCCTCACAGGAATGATGTTTCCTTTTAGCATGCTTAATGAACTAACATCATTTACGGTATTAGGGTCAAATAAGTTTTGGGCTTGTGGTCACTCATGGTCACCTTTTCCTACTGACCTATGTAGACTAGTGTGAGAATAGAGCTCGCCCTATACTGGTTAGGACTGCCAGTGTGGGGTGGGGAGATCCCCACCACTTACTAACACTAGCTGCTCTTCCTGAGCATTGAGTTCATGGTGCACAATCATCTCTTAACTCCCAGGAGATCTGATGCCCTCTGCTGACCTCCTCAGGCACTGCATACATATGGGTAGGCAAAACATCCATATACACAATAGTACTCAACAGACCAAATCTAGATGATGATGATGATGATGATGATGATGATGATGATGATGATGATAAGAGAATCTACATTTTTTTTCTTTTTTCTTTTTTCAGAGCTGGGGACTGAACCCAGGACCTTGCGCTTGCTAGGCAAGTGCTCTACCACTGAGCTAAATCCCCAACCCCGAGAATCTAAAATTTTTAAAAAACATTTGTATATATCTTTTTAATTAAAAATGTAAAGACAGGTTCTCACTATGTAGCCTTGTAATCCCAGTATTTGGGAGGCAGAGACAGATAACGAGTTTAAGGCCAACCTGGTCTACACAGAGAGTTCTAGTCTCATCCAAGCTACATAGGAGACACTGTCTCACTGGCTTAAACTTAGCCAGTGACCTCGTGAGTGACAGCCCAATTTACTTATTCATAAATCTGCATTGTTCCAATTATTTCTGACTTTCTGCTCAAAGTGGACGCTGTTTGTCTGGCCGTGTAATACCCATCTGGGTCCCTGGCAGGACCCTGCTGGGTCCATGTGTACAGTGTGCTTGTTGGCAAGACATGGTTTGGCAGCGTGGTAGGGAAGTCACATTTTAACAGAAGGCGCAGGCTGGGGGTGTCCTGTGGGCAGCATGAGAGAACTTGAGGTGGTGCCAGGAATCCCACAATGCCCAGAATGAGGCTTGATTGCTCAGGACTGGTAGCTGGGACCTTCAGTTTCTCCTTCACTGTGCCTGTTGCTAAGGGGAACAGGTGGAAGGCCTTCCCCACTGGGTCAGCCTGTCCAAGGAAGCGGGGGTGGGTTTGGGGAGGTCCTGCTGCTTCACAAGGGAAGTCAACCAGCAGGCCATTGGTTTCCTCCAAACTCATTACTGCCTCTTTGCTCCCACGACTGCCCAATCCAACAGCTCTCCTACTACAATCTCAACACCAGGGTCTGAGCACACAGGGCTGAGAGACCAGACCAAAGCGTTATTAGTTCACAGAACTCCAATTCTTTATTCATCACAGTTTGCTCACAATGACATACAAGAAGATAGCACTGACGAGAAGTAAGTATGCAGGCAGCAACCTTCAGGAGTTGGGAGTTGGGGAAAGACAACTTCAAAACTGCAAAAGGTACGTATGCTGGGTCTCTGCTGATTCTTACAGTGGCACAAATGCCCTGCCTAGCCCCCTTAACTGCGGCAGCGTCACAGATGGAGTGATTTGGTCTTGTTTATAGGCAGGATTGCCCTACACTGGGAATGAAAGACCAGCTTGAGTAAAAGTCCACAGTGTTTGTGATTTCGTTTGTGTGTTTAATGCAACAACCAGCTCACAGTCTCCAAGTGGAAAAATATTTAGTAGCATCATGTGCTTGTACTACAGGCAAAAGCTTAAAACGAACATCGTCACCCATGGCACCCACAGATAAGCCATCGACATGTTGATTAAGTCATTCCATCAAAATAACCGAAATAAGAGAAGAAAGCCCACTTCATGAAGAACAACGTCATGGCCGCTCGAACCCTCTAGCTTTGTGTTTGTGTTCGGCCCATTAGAAGGTTCAGCCTCGCCCTTCTACCCTCATTGAGCACAGCTCTGTCTTCCCATTCATCTCTTTCTAAAACCCAAACACGAGTGAAGCACACACTCCACGAGAAGCAGAGGTCAGTGCTAGGACTGGTGGATTTCCTTAGCCTGGCTTTGTGGTTTCTAGGCAGGAAGCAGATTATGAGCAGAGAAATGTGGAGGTTCACATGGGCACACGGTCCCCACGATCTAGGTGTGGTCTTGGCCAAGCTCGGAGAGTATGGAGTCATCTAGGTCACTAGGCAATGGTGGGTTTCTAGCACCATAGACTGTCTACTGACCTCATTTTTGGGTGGAATGAAAAGGGCAGGGACTGAGTTCAACATGGGGGAGCTTCCAAAAGAATAGAGCTAGCAAATTCATTTGAGTGGGAAGACACAACATCGAATGCCTGTTACAGGACATGTAAGATTATGAAATAACTTGCATAATGCAATACTTGTATTTTTTAACAAAAATGTAAATATTTACAAAATAAGATCCAAGGTACTTTTTTAAACATCAAGCAAAACATTCTGCAAAGAGACCGCATTGATTTATTTTATTTTTGATTCTGTTTTTTTTTCATAATGAGTTCTTTTTAAACCATGTCATACATTTTCCCATACTGATATCGCATGATCCATTATAATATAGGCAGGGGGATTTACTATGGGAGGGGCGTGCCATACCCGCCATTGCTTCAGCCAGACAGTTCAACCTGCAGTTCCTTGTTCCTGCGCACCTCGGCAGCATGCCTCTCCTGGAAACAGCGAGGGCAGAGGGGTTAGTCCACATGGTCCCAAGAGTTCAGAGAGCTACCCTAGCCATTGCTGGACATGTTGGCCCGAAATAACCCAGGGTGGTGTCTACCAAAGGTAAGAGAAGGTGGAGAAAAAGTGGATCTGGTGTTTGTTTATTCTTCTACATTGGATGATCATAGGCACATAGCTTTGCATAAAGGTGCTAAATGGCTGTTGAACTGGATTTTGAAATGCTAATTATTAGTAATATTATTTATTTTCTATTTAGAACATTTTAAAATTGCTTTTCTCCTCAGGTAGTTTTTTTTTTATTCATTCTTAATGATTTTGGCCAGCTATAAAGTAAATCTTATCATTAAGATCTATGAAGGCTAAGGTGCCTGTGCTTCCAAGGGTCTTTATACTATATTACTGAGCATGTATTTGTCACCTAATGTTTAACACACCTATACCCACATAGATTTTTATTAGATGAATTTCTTTCATACTTACAGTATTGTAGTAGAGATTCTGTTATACCCATTTTACAGAGGAAGAAACCAAGGCATAGGAAGGCTGAGGAACTTTTCCAAGTTTATACAGCTAGCAGGTGGTCAGATTCCACATTGGTTACATATGAATGTGAAAAGGCTTCCCGCCTCTCAGGTTTAGGGGGTAGGAGTGGGAAAAATTGTTACATACTCTGTACTTCCTCCAAGCTAAAAAATTTGAGGAAGCAGGAAGTTGACTCTAGGGAAAGATTTTTTTTTTTTTTTTTTTTTTGGTTCTCTTTTTCGGAGCTGGGGACAGAACCCAG
This sequence comes from Rattus norvegicus, assembly GCF_021556685.1. Classification (NCBI taxonomy): domain Eukaryota; kingdom Metazoa; phylum Chordata; class Mammalia; order Rodentia; family Muridae; genus Rattus; species Rattus norvegicus. The sequence continues at coordinate 94,421,410 of NC_141535.1, forward strand.
GGCCTTGCGCTTCCTAGGCAAGGGCTCTACCACTGAGCTAAATCCCCAACCCCTAGGGAAAGATTTTTGAGGTAATGTAATTTAATTGGTTTAAATGAGCCTTCCACACACACTGAAACAGCACGAGGACAAGGAAGCAAGGCGTATGTAGAGAAATCAAGCTGTGTTTGGAAATGTGAGGAAATCAGAACAGATGCTGCTGAGTTTTCTTTTGTTCAGTCATTGCAAGGCAAAGCTGTAGTGGCGTCCCTTTCTGCAGATAGAGAGTCATTAGTGAGAGCTGGACTTGTATGAAAACTGGGAGGATGCCAACACCTTCCCTGCACTGGAAGACAACGGAGCTTCAAGTAGGAACAGCAACTCCGCCAGACTGAGCACGAAAATTGGCACTGTCAGTCTACTTCGGACTTTACTTCTAACTCAAATTGGTAAAGCTACGGTCTTGCAAAAGGCAATCAAAGACTTCATCTGAGATGGAGGTAACTTTAAAAGGAAATTCGGGTAAGCCTTCTGAGTTTCTAAGAAAGCCTTTCCAGGAAATTTGGTTGATCTGCTATTTGGACACTTTACATCCACAGTGTGAAATGTATACTCTTGATGTGTTGATGTGACTTTAAATGAAAGTGTTGGAGAAGCTAGAGTCGGCCTGCACAGTAATGTTACCAGGTTGTGGTCCTGGTCAGAGAATTGCTAAATGACCAGAAAAGTTCAGCTGAGAGCTTCAAAGGTAGTTGCAAGTCTTTGACTATGAAGTCCATTAAGTTCACTATGGAGTTCACTAAGGACATTGTCTATGAAGTTCACTAAGGATGTTGTCTATGGAGTTCATGAAGGACATCATCTGTGAAGTTCACTAAGGACATTGTCTATGGAGTTCACTAAGGATGTTATCTACGGAGTTCACTAAGGACGTTGTCTATGGAGTTCACTAAGAATGATGTCAATGAAATCCACTAGAGACAATATCCATGAAGTGCTCTAGTTACTAAAGTTGCTTCTTTAGTAATGTCTTTTTCATTATAGATCTCACACTTAATTTTTCAGGTATACTTAGAGGCCCTGAATCTGTAGTAGGCCCATGCATATTTAAATTTACACAAGACTCTCTTCAACTTTTTACTGCCATTCTTTCTCAAGGGAAATGTAGTAGCATTCTGACACTGTAAACAGCACTTTTAAAAGAAGATATCTTTGAAAGATGGCTTTAGGAAATCTGGTCCTCTGAAATATGGGACTTAGATATTTCTTATTGGAAGCCAAGAAGTGTGAGGTAATTTCTTTTCCTTCCTTTATCTCTTAATGCATCTTTTAATGGCTGTATATATCAAATATAATAAGGATAGGAATTAAATGACCTGTGGTAATAATTTTATGAAATCACATTTTCTAAGTTAATTAAAATGCAAGGTGACGTCAGCATTGTCAGCTTCTTTTCTTCTTATTAATGGTTATGAGTCAATGGTACAAAAGAAAGGTCAGAAATGAGTTGGGGAGCTCATAAAAGTCCTGCTGCTATACATCAAGATGCTGGTGGTCATGGGATCAAGGGAAGCATGGAGTATTGCTTCTAGTGCTTATGATGCCATATTCAGTGACTGAAAAAGAATATCAAATTCAGCTCAGAACACACTTTGGTCTGGGAAAGACTTGCATCAACATCTACAACCTTCATTCCACTTGCTCTATAATCTTGGCCAAGGCAGTAGGCTTTCTAAGGAACAGGTTCTTTAGATGTGGAATGGAATAACAATATGTTTTTGGTAGCCTCGCTGATTGGATTAAATGTGATAATGCATGCAAAAGTGCCTGGCCTTCGTTGAGTAATCAATAATGGCTGGGTTTAATCCCTTCCCCTTTCATTATTTATTCACCAGACACATTCAGTAGTAACTGGTCACACCAATGGCACTTGTGAATCAGAACAAGAAAATGAATATAAGTCAGAAGAGAAGAATGTAAGGTAACAACACATGTGACTTCATAACGATTAAATCTATGCTTATAGATTATCGAGACTGCCTCATAGGAAAAGAATCTTGTTCTCTTAAGGAAAATATTTTCACTTGAAATTAAATCATATTAAATAATGTAGTATGCCGCTGTTGTCACTAAAGTAATGGCTACGGTGCACCTACTTGATGTCTGTTGGGTTATTAGACACAAAATTGCTCACTATGCAGATGTCAGTTCTCTTCCTTCCTAAGTTCTATACTTCTAGTTGGTGAGGTAAACCCAGTTGTGTGAGCTTTGCTGGACACTCCTTTGATTTTTGTTTTGCTATTATGAGGTGTGCAAATTTTATGAACTAGTTTACAAATAACATCAAGAGGGACAAGCTGCAGGTTTGCCCGTGTACTTCAAAACCCGTGGCTCTCCTGGATGGCCAGTGATGGTGTGGATACTCAAGGTGAGGGTGGCTTAGCTTGGGATCAGCACAGTGCATGCCTGGCAACTGCACTGGATATTTTCAGGGTCTGTGATGCAAGCTGAAGGCTAGGAGCTCCCAGAAAGGACTTGTAAACCAAGGAAGATGAGAGGAGATAATGTCAAAGGGAACTTGGGTGTCCTGGATCTCAGGGAAGCACCTGCTTTTGTGCCACCACATGTGAGCTGTGGAGAAACAGGGTGTTGTTCTGAGGAGCAAGGGCACACCTGCTTATAAAGTTTAAAAAGTTAATCTAAAGCCCAAATCCCTAGGATGTGTTCCCACATCTTTGAGGGCCTCAGTGTTTTACTTTCTGTATTGGAGCCTACAGCATTTTCTGGGTAGAGATCTCAAAAAACTCAGGAAGAACACATTCCGTCTAAAGGACCTCTGGGAAATACTATTTTTAAAAGACTGTAGCTGGGAACTGTGGTTTACGCCTGCGATCTGAGCTCTGAGTCTGAGGCAGGAGGATTATGAGTTTGAGTGTAAACTCTCAGTACTTAGGAGACGATGGCAGTGTCTTTCGAGCCTGCAGTGCCTGAGGTAAAAGAGCCATGAGAGCAGGCAGGGATGGTGAGATGTATATGAGATGTACAGATGCATCTTTTCAGAGTTCCTAGTTTTCAAGCTTAATCCAATTTCTGGAGATGGACAAAGCAAAACTACTCATAGCTGCGATGTGATTTTTTTCAAAGGCAGGCGCGTGCATTCACACACACACACACACACACAAACACACACACACACAAACACACACACACAAACACACACACACAAACACACACACAAACACACACACAAACACACACACACAAACACACACACAAACACACACACAAACACACACACACACACACACACACACACACACGTACAGAGTTAATGAGAAAGACCTGAGGACTTCAGAACATGGCGAAACAATAGTTTCTCAGCTATGCTTCCCATGCTCCAGATTTCCTTGTAGATTTTGTTCCATAGAGAATGGGCTTCTGATAAATATATATTTTAAATTTAGTTTCTGTATTAAATACATACTTCTTTAAAGAAATAATATTTGTTAATTTTATATTAAGTATTGTGTTATAGTATTAATATAATCAGGCAAATATTAAATATGTACGGGTTTCTACTTTTCCAACACAACGATTTGTACAGGTGACATACACATTTGAAACTAGCCTTCCTAAGTCCACCGTGTGGTGGAGTGTTTGACAAGGGTTCCAGCGCTGATAACATCCCCTGCTCTGCCCTCTGCTGCTCTTACCTTTTCCTGCAGACGTTCAATGATAGCAGCTAGATTAGCCTCACGGTTTTCCTTAATTTGTTCCATTTTCAGGATCAGCTTCTCCTCCGCCATCTTGCTGAAGTTGTTATTCTCCTCCAAAGCCTTCTGGAGGACTTCTCGCTCGTGCTCCCTCTTCTCTGCCAACTGCTTCAGCACCTGGGCCTCCTGAGACTGGGGAGGAAACACAACACTTACACTTATCTGGACACCTACTTCGCTGAGTGCTAGACCTGGGGCTGCAACTGTGAGCTGTGCTCTCCGCCTCATGCAGTCCGTAGACCTCAGCACCTCCAACAGAACATGTCGGCGGAGACATGGCTCCCTGAAATTTTGGCTGTGAAGGTTTTGGACAGAGTATCTTAGAAATAATATTAGTTCTCATCTAGGATCCATTTTGTAGACTATCTGGCCAGTCTTTCCTTTCAGTTTTTTTTTTTTAAATAAGATCTTGCTAAGAAGTTATGCAACATGCAGTCTTAGAATGATACAGTGGACCACAGCTTTCTGTGGGAGCCTGAAAAAAATGGGGAAGGCCTGAGGCCTGCGTTTTCTTTCCCCTCTGCCCTTTTATCTGCCCCACTGTTTCTAAGTGCAGGGTGGGCCGTATAGGAACCACTCAACTTTGCTCATCAAATTCACTTTTTTTTTTCTAACACACCTGTCCTTCCCCTTTCTCAGGAGCTATAATAAATAAATTCTCTCGAGCTGGAGATATGGCTCTGGTAAAGGCACTTGCTGCTTCTGAAGGAACAAAGGTTTGATACCCAGCACCCACACGGCAGCATACAACTGTGTTCCACTCCAGTTCTAGGAAATCCTTGGATGCCAGGCAGGCACACAGTGCACAGTCGGACATCCAGGCAAAGCACCCCACACATAAAATAAATTCTCTGTAGCGAGTTGAAAACATTTACACAAATGCAATGACCACTTGGACAAAAAGGAAGAAAGCCCTGGTTGTGGCTGTCCTCCTCACTGTGGTTCTTCAGGAGTGAGAACAGAGACATTGTAGTTTCCTGTGCATGCTCTCTCTTAGCCTCAGCAAGATGTATGGTTGTCCTCAACTGTCATCACTAGGGGCTTGATAATGGCAGAAATTCCAGTACCTACCTGCTGAGATCGATTTCCAAAGTTCTTTAGTGAGGCCAAGGAATCTATACTTTTGATTAGCAACCCAGAGATACTATTGCTGGTAGGCCACAGTCTACTCTGTGCAAGACACACTGGCTGTCTTCCTGCCAGGAGCAAAAGAATGAGCCACCATACCTGCAGTATTAAACTCTCTGTCTCTCTCTGTCTGTGTCTGTCTGTCTGTCTCTCTCTCTCTCGTGTGTGTGTGTGTGTGTGTGTGTGTGTGTGTGTGTGTGTGTGTGTGTGTAAGTGCACTTCCCTTTGCAGGCGTATGTTGAGGTCAGAGGTTGGAGTTAGAATGTAACACAACACTGTTTCCGTTTTATTTACTCATTTATTGTTGAGATGTGGCCTCTTGTTGAACTCAGAGCTTGCCATTTTGTAGACTAGCTGGCCAGTCAGCCCCAGGATCCACCCACCTGTCTCTGACCCCAGAGTGATTGGGAGATCTATAAGTGCCTAAATATTTACATGGATGCTGGTTATTTGAAGTCAAGTAATCAGACTTGCACAATAAGCATCTTACTCACTGGCAATCTTCCCAGCCTTGGGACTCAGTGTTTAGACAAATTCTTCACTAGAACTTAGCTTGGGGCTCTGGAGCTCTCCCTAATTTGGCTAGTTCTGAAAGTCAGCCTTATTGCCTTATTGCATATTGCATATGAACTGTTCAAGGAGAGTGTTTGGCCCCGAGGAGCATGGCGGAGAGTGTGTTTCTGACACAGAAGGTCTCCGAGAATTGAAATGGAGACTCGGGCAAGACAGTGGTCAGTTGATAGGATGCAGAAGTAAGTTAAGGAAGAAAGAGTCACTCGAATGTGGCATCCCGTGGGGAGATGTCACTCTCGCTGACTGTGAGAAATTGAGGCAGATTGCTGGCGGACCGTCCTGTGAACATCCTCATAAAGAACTAAGGATCACTGGAATGACTCTGTGAGGGGCCCACGAGGGCACAGTGACGAGACAGGGAGAAGAGTTATTGTCCATGTAGGAATGCTTGAACATTTTGCAAAGAGGTTAATTAGCATCTCTTATGCCACTGAGTCTAAGAGTTTAATTACTGCACAAATGAATTGGACGATAAATCTGAGTTAACTGGTCTATAAAACTCACTTCCTTTATACACACGTAAGAGATTTAAGACTACACTTTGGAGGCACCGGTTTTCCATGACGTTTGAAGTACACATTCTCTTGCTGCTTTATCTTGTCCCCACTCATCATTTGGGGGGTATATTACTTCATACCCAGAACTATTCATCAACCACCAAATCCCTTAGTTCCAGAATGTCTTTCTACGACTAGGCTGGATGCTGCCTCTGTGAGCATCGGGCTGTTTGTTAATGCTGAAAGCATTGTTGTTCCGGTGAAGGCACAGAATCATGGTGGAACAGGACAGTAAAGTGTAGCTGTGTGAGACAACATGAAGCACTTATTTCATGTCGAAAAGCCAGGAGCACAGAAAGAGACAGGGAAGAAACCCATGGAGTTTTCATAAGGAGCCCTTCTCGCACTAAGTCTCGGATGGGTTTGCTGAGGTCCCCTTGTAAGAGAGTCAGGTGATCTTCCTTGCTTAGAAGACCACCAATAGGGAGATTTTATGACCATGCAGCACGTCGGCTTTCTGAATACTAAACTGTGACTATTTAAAAAGGACCCCCATTCTCCTATATTCCATCTCAAGTGCCATTTCTAAGTTATGATGCCAGCTGCCAATGACAAAAGAATACAAACTTGCCTGACCGTTTGAATAGGCCGATGATTGGAGGAACGTCAGTGTGAAACATTGGAGTATTACAGAGCCTGAACCTGATTACAAGTTGTCTCAGGCTAGTTTGGGCCTTTGAACAGTCATTATCCTTCTCTGTGTGCGACCTGCTGTCCTAGAGAGCATCACTTAACGCTTTGAGGTAGAGCAGTCGCCTCACGCAGCAGCGAAGCCTGTAACAGAGGTTTCTCTGCTTTGCTGTGACCTGCCTATTGTATGTTTCCACCAGTGTATTTAAAGAGTGTCTTGGTTTACGATTCCTTTTGTTCTGTCAATATAAATTGTAATAAAACTGTTACTGTATTTTGACCTGGTATCATAGTTGCTCACAGTTGACTCAAGATTAAATGATCATTACTTCTGCTTTGAGGAGAGACTTGTACTTTCGTGTGGCTACAACATGTCACTGGGAGAGAAGGTCAGGTATCCTAGAGCTCTTGTAGGAAGTAGAGGGTCCTCCCCATAAAGACTGAGAGCCAGCACCATGAAAAGGTTGGTGACTGAGTAAGCTGCACCCAGTTCTGACCCCACAGGAGCCATGGCTTGACAAATGCACAACTTCTTCAGGGGAAGGAGGGTGGCCGTGTTAGAGTTTTAGAGGTCAAATGGAGACGTCGAGGCAACCAGTGGCTGGTAAAGAGTCCCTTTCACAGCATTTCATTTAGAGCAAGGAGCTCACTTCTCTTTCAGAGAGGGTCATAGGTCATCAGAACCCACTGTGCAGCGATGTTAATACATCAATTAAGTCCTGGTGGACGGGTTGAGTGGGGAGCCTTTTAATTTAATCAATTGTAGTGTGTAGTTTTATCAAGCTTAAATTTACATCGTTTTTCATAATATTAATGTATTAAATCCAGTTTTAGTTGACCCAACCTACTTGTACATCTATTATTCATCAGTCTGCTTATTCTATGTATTATGATAGACTAATTTACATTTCCAATATGGATGAAATGTACTATGTGGCAGCACTGTTAACAGAACTGCTTTCCTTTGTAAAATCATTTGTTGGACCCCAGTCCTTGCAGGCCAGAGCTGGGTGCATTTTAGGCCAGGGATAGCCAACCTTTTATGCTGCTCTTTATCAGTCTGCAGGGAGTAATGTCCCCTTCTCACAGTGCTTGTGTGACAGAGGATGTGTTTTACAAGTCCTTTCTATAGGTGAGTGTGCTGGTTTGTTTTTTTGTCAGCTTGGGAAGAGGAGATCTCAGTAGAGGAATTGCTCCCATCCGATTGGCAGTGAGCATATTTGTGGGCCTTTTCTGGACTAATGATTGATGTAGAAGGGCCCGCCCACTGTGGGTGGCGCCACCCTGGGGCAGATGGGCCTGGGCTGCGAAGGAAGAAGACTAAACAAGTCTGTAGGTGATAGTCCTTAGTCTGTGCTGCAGGTTCCACCGTGAGTTCCTGACCTGTCTTCTCTCAGAGATGCATTGTTACCTGGAAGTAGAAGTCAAATGGGCTCTTTCCTTCCCAAGTTGCTTTTGGTCATGGCATTTGTCACAGCCATGGGAGATGTGGGGGCCTAGGATAATGGGTACGAGAAGATGGAGTTTCGATGACTTGCCCAAAGGCATTAGTTAGTAAGTGGAGAGATAGGTTCAACTGCAGACACACTAATAATCACGTGTTCTTGGGATGATTTGAAAGATTCCTTTAAACTCGGTAGTCTGCTGCAGATAATGAGACCACAGGTTGTCTGCACTGGACATGAGGGAAAGAGAAACCATTAGTAATGAGGTTGGCGCAGCGGAGCATTGGAGGTACGCACTGGGGATGTGCGCAAGCGCACTGGGGATGTGCGCAAGCCTCCTGCTGTGCGGATGATGAATGAATGGGCACGGTGCCTGGCTGGCCAACGTGTTAATGTCATTTCCCAAATGCGGTCAGTTGCAATATGAAGAGCTTAATTTCAAATAATAGACACTGATGACCAGAGGTACTTTAATTAAGGAGAAAAGGCCAGGAAATGTTACATTCCTTTTAGAATGTGCGTTTTTATCAGCTAAACTATGGGGCGTTAGTTCTGGCTGGAAGGAGCCTGCGGAGTGCCATCCAAGCTCATCACCAGATGGTCAGTGCTATGGCGGTGTGCACAAGTGGCCTGGGGACATTGGGGAACTGCCAGGATATTTAAGACACAGCATATTTGATCCCCTGTGGAAATACTTGTTCAGCAGCCTTCCAGCCCTGACTTCAGAGAGCCTGCACAACATGGACCCCAGGCCCACAGAGAGCTTTTGAATTCCCAGAGACAGGCCTTAAACACCCTAATAAGTGGGTTTGTGTTTACAAAGTCCTAACAAAAATTACGTGTTACACCCCTGCCCAAGTCTACCTCTGTACTTACTTGGAGTTAGGATTGTGGCAATTTAGTGAGAGAATGCTTACTACTTTAAGATAACCAGGGATATTGGTTGGCAGTAACAGCTGACTTTGTTTATAACAATGGCAAAGTATTATTAACACACATGTAAATGTTGTATGGCTTCTGGGCAGAGTCTTTAAAATTTTGTAATGTATGGGAAAGGAAATAGGCCCAAGGCAATGACTGTGACTACGGCTGAATCCTGTTTCTCAGTTTTCAGCAGCTTTTAAGAACCATCATTTATTTATTTTTAAGGTCTAGAAGCATTTATTCTATGCAAAAAAATTTACTATCTTTTTGTGCCTTACATAGTAGAGTCTGGCCTGGCATTCCCTCCCATTGCCTGTCCACTAGTTTGAAACCACAGCCTTCAAAACACACGTTCCGTATGTTTGCTTCTGAGTATCCTTAGTTCTGAAACCATTGATTTTTTTTCAGTCTATCCCTATTTATCTAACACCACTTTTTCTAGTTTACCTTTTATGTTTGTTTGCTTGTTTTTTTCCAGACAGGGAAAAACCATGTAGTCCTATGTAGTCCTGACTGTCCTGGAACTTTCTTTGTACACCAGGCTGGCCTCAAACTCAGAGACCCTCCTGCCTCTGCCTACCGAGTGCTGTGACTAAAGGCGTGCGCCATCACTGCCTGGCTCTAATTTACCTCTTTAAAATTAGAGTTCTCGGGCTGGAGAGATGGCTCAGCCGTTAAAGGCTAGGCTCACAACCAAAAATATAAAATTAGAGTTCTCTTCAAAACTGTGCTCTGGGTCATGTCAAGAATTGCCGCAGTTTTATTTTTTCCTCTGTTGTCCTTTGACTTGAACTCAAAGCCGAGGTCCTTTACTGCTCTGCCGCAGACATCCTTAGCTTCCCTGGCTTCCTGAGCTCACCGCTTCCGCCTCCCTGGCCTTCGTGGTGTTTTTCAACACACCAGAACCTCCCAGCCCAGCGCTTCCGCACCAGCTGCTCTTCCTACTCCGAGCATTCTACCCTCATGTGGTGTTCCCTCGCTCATGCTCGCTTCGGTGTTATATGCCACAGTACGCTTATGACAGGCGGTTGGTCCCTTAGCGAGAGGAAGCCTTAGGGTGAGTAGCAGGTCCTCGATAATATCTGTCAATTGTGTGATTTCAATTCAGCAGATGTCATTTGCCAACTTACTGCCTATAATGTTTCTTTGGGATGGTAGAATGGATTACAATGTCAATATAGCTTACATATTGGGAATTTTAATTGCTTAAATTTAATTTTTTTATTCACCCCAAAAAGTAAAATTTGTAGTGATATAGCCAGGTACTGTTAACACAGTTAACATGAAGTTTAATGGAGGCGATGGTTAAATAAGGAGTAGTGCAAATAAATATATTCTTACTAAGTTGCCAAGTTCTGGGAAGGGAGAACTAGGCACTGCAAATAGAGCAGAGAGTAAGAGAGGGCACACCTGGTAAGTCACAGGGACAGTATGTGAGCAGAGACTACAGGAAGAGAGTGTGGGGGCCATAGGTCCTAAATGTGTCCTGTGCTGGCCCTGATAACACAGTGATGATCACTGCAAGGGTCAGTCTCTACTTCCTAAACTCCTATGCAGAGGTAACTTCTAGAGGGGATAGATTTCAGAATGTTGAGTCTGAGAAATCATTCGGTATCGATTCTGAAGCAGATGTCAAGGTTTTCCATTCCCTATAGAAGTTGTTCAATCTAGCAGCCCGTGGGGCTCTTCGCTTGAGTGGCTACTGGCCGCAGAAGCTGCATGAGGGTTATCTGCATGTCCTTGCCTGATATTCTCTGGGATATATACACCTGCTGAAGACGCTTTAAGGACAATGGACAGTTTTCACATGAGTGCTAATTAAGTCAGTACAATTCAATAGAAAACCAAAATCAATGGCCGAGTGTTTAAGTTGGTACTCTATCTTAATTAGCTGTCCTTTCTCCTAATTAAAACTCTACTGCCAAAGCATAGTCCACATGGTGATTTCTTCACCAAAAAATTTCCCAATTGCACAATTAATTTAATGAGATACGCCATTTTAAAAAAAGGTCCCAAAAATATTTTTTTCTGAGTATCAAAATGTCAGCTGCTTCCTTTGGTCAGTGTCCATTAGCTACAGTCGATTTCTAGTTTGCTTTAATTGTTTAAATAACTGTTAATAGTTTAGTGCTGTCAGGATGTAGGAGTTTTACAAGAACCATTAATTAGTTGCCTCAGGGAGTTTTATAAGATTTATAAATTAACACCCAGTTAATTTTTATTATCTCCGTGTTCCTTTTTCTTTGGCCATTTTCTGTTAATTAAGTACCGTAGTTGGAAATACCATCAGTGTACAATCCTTGAAGCTAAACTCTGCTTTTTGAATTTTAATTTTGGACCAGTCACTGGTTTGTATTCTAAGCTCCGTGTCAAGTTTGCACATGTTTGTACATGTATGTGTATCTGTGTGTGTGTGCGTGTGTGTGTGTGTGTGTGTGCATGTGTGCGTGTGCATGTGTGCGTGTGCATGTGTGCGTGTGCATGTGTGTTTGGTCCATGTGTAGATCTTCCTGGGCTGCGCCATGCCCTTTTTATACAAGGTACCTCTGCCTAGTCGGTGAGAACTTAAATTGCCCAGGATGCAATAGGTACTGAGGGGCTTTAGACAAGACAGTTGATTATGTGTATAAGTAACACCACAAGAGGCAGCAAAAAAGTTACATCTTGTGCATTTACCTGGGTTGATAGCTCAGTTTCTCCATCTTAAATCTAAATTTATAACAATGTTAATAGATTATAGTGTTTAATATATTGGCAGATTTTTTGTAGGCAACATGAAAAGTATTAAAACAGGAGTTTCACTCATGTAATAAACATAATTCATATTTATATAATTCATATCATAAAATTATAAAATTTATATAATTCACATAATAGAACTGTGTGTACAGGATACTTGTAGTGACCACATGACTCTAAAATACTCATGATAAAGCAAATAGGAACTGCAGTGCAAAGATGGGTTATGTAAAAGGTGCTTGACAGGGAAACGCAGCGTGTTGGGGCAGGTACTTCTAGACAGAACATCTTTAATTCATAGATTTGCCACCATATCTTCTCTTACTGCTCTCAAAGTCTTCAAATATTTAAATGCTCTTAACTACTGAGCTCTTCAGCCCCTGCTCTCCAGTCTTAATGTCCACAGTTTTCTTAGTATACTACCGTAGAAAATTTCTTTTTTTAAAAAAAGATTTATTTATTTCATGTATGTGGGTACATTGTCACTGTCTTCAGACACCAGAAGAGGGCATCAGATCCCCATGACAGTTGGTTGTGAGCCACCATGTGGTTGCTGGGATTTGAACTCAGGACCTCTGGAAGAGCACTCGGTGCTCTTAACCACTGAGCCATCTCTCCAGCCCCCTACTGTGGAAAATTAAAGGTGCTCAGATAGTGCAGTTCATTCAGGTATCATTGTCTCTGATTGACTCTCTCTCTCTCTCTCTCTCTCTCTCTCTCTCTCTCTCTCTCTCCCTCTCTCTCTCTCTCATGTGTGTGTGTGTGTGTGTGTGTGTGTGTGTGTGTGTGTGTGTGTGTGTAAAAAAGTGGAAGGGAGCAGAGGGAAAGAAGGAAGAAAGGAAGGAGAAGCCTTAAAAACCTCTGTGAATTTTGAGGCCAGCCTGGTCTACAGAGCAAGTTCCGCGACAGCCAATGCTACACAGAGGAACCCTGTCTCAAGGGAACAAAAGAAGTCAAACCAAACCAAACCAAACCAAACCAAACCAAACCAAACCAAACCAAGCCAAACCAAACCAAACCAAACCAAACCAAACCAAACCAAACCAAACCAAACCAAACCAAACCAAACCAGAACAACAAGAAGAACCAGGACAAAAAAGTCTGTGGAGAAAGTTACCTTCCTTCGCCCCTCTGCAGCCTCCAGCTTTTTCTGGATCTCCTCCAGAGACAGGTCTTTCTTCTTTGGAGAAGCTAGAGTTCGTGGAGCTTCCGAGATGGGAGACGGGGGCTTTAAGATCAGCTCGAAAGCCTGGCCGGAAGCACGCTTGTTGATCTGCTTCACCTCCATGTCTGTGGAAGGAACAGCAGAAAGCATTAGGTAGGTAGCTGGACCATTCAACTGCTTCAATGCCTTGGAGACCAGCAATTGCATAAATGCTCATAAAATTAGGAAATTGTCATTTGTGGCTGGCTATGTAGATAAACCTGGAGTGTATTGTAGTAAGAGAAAGTCAGGGGCAGAAAGACAGATTTCCCGTCCTCGTAAGTGCAGAGTGTAGTGTGGCTCCCAAGGCTGATGGATTCTGGGCAGATGCTGACTTAGGTAGTACAAAATTTCTTCTGGACAATTAAAATACGTTAGCAAGTCTCCTAGTTTGCTTTCTGTCACTGTGACAAAAAACAACTTGGGAGGAAAGGGTGTATTTGGCTTCCACTTCCACATCACAGTCAGTCACTGAGGGAAGCCAGGGCACAGACGTCAGCAGAAGCCAGGAGGCTGAAACTGAAGCAGAGACCCCGGAGGCACACTGCTTCCTTTCTGTGCCTTGTCCAGTTTGCTCATACAATCCAAGGCCAGGGGTAGCACCACACACAGTTGGATGGAGCCTCCCACATCAGTCAAGAGAATGCCTATAGACAAGTGCACATGCCAATGCGGAGGAGTCAACCTCCAACTGAGGCTCCTTCTTCCCAGATTTGTGTCAAACTGACCAAAAACATCCAGCTAGTTCAATGTGATCTATAGTGATGCTATGTTTGTTTAAAAATTTTTAGCAAATGATGATATGTTTGTTTGGTTTGATGATATGTTTGATGATTTTGTTTGATGTTTTGTTTTGTTTGATGATATGTTTTTATGATATGTTTTTATGATATGTTTGATGATTTTTTGTTTGATGATATGTTTGTTAAAAAGTTTTAACACATGATGATATGTTTGTTTAAAAGTTATTGGGGTTGGGGATTTAGCTCAGTGGTAGAGCGCTTGCCTAGGAAGCGCAAGGCCCTGGGTTCGGTCCCCAGCTCCGAAAAAAAAAAAAAAGAACCAAAAAAAAAAGTTATTAACATACACTCATTGTACAAAGTGTTGGGTGTGGTTATGACATTTTCCAACTTTCCTAGCTACTGCTTTGCTTTTATACTCCACTTCCCTCCCTTGTCTTTCTCTGCGCCATCCTCCAAGTCTCCTCCTTCCCAAATGTTCCTCCTCTTGCTTTCCCATCACATATATGCATATAATATTTATGCACTTAAGTATATATGAAAACATGTGAGAGAAGATGAGATATATGTGTCTCTGAATTGGATTTACCTTGCTAGTAAAATGATCTTCAGTTCCATCCTTTCTTCCAAATGACAGTTTTTTTTAAAATGTAAACTAAAACTCCATTTTTATTAGTAGTCGAAGCATTTTTAATCTACTTTCTCTGATTGGACTCTTGCCACCAATACAGGACAACAAATGGGGTAAGCGTGTGTTAGCTAACTTGACTTAGCCATTATCAATGCATATTGTATTTCAACATGCATTTTGTAGACACATTCCACTCTAATTGTCAATTAAACAAAACCCAGAAAATCGTTAGCTATGGTTATCATTGGCTTATGTCCTAACAAGTAGATCACCAGACCTTCACATTTTAATCATATATAATAGTATCATTAATAAGCTGATTGTCAGACTTTCATATTTTAATCCTGTGCTATCATTTGTAATCTAAAATAATTTATAAAATAAAAAGTAATAGGTAGGTAGTAACTTCAAGGTCATTTATAACTTCATGGCTCATATGTAGGAAAAGGCACTGAATTCTTTAAAACTCCATTGGTCAGTCTTCAGTTATAGCTGAGTGCTTTGGTTTGAGCCTCATGCTATAGCCCTCTGATCTTTGTTGCAACCAGAAACTTCTTGGGATTAAGTCACTGCTCATGTCCCTTATATAGTATAGGTGTCTCCTGGTACCCTCCAGGGTGGTTCCAAGATCCCCAGGGGATTCCCAAATGTGCAGTGGCCAAATCTCTTACCGGAATACATGGCGATGTTCTTTTATTTGAGCTCCAGAAAGAGCCCATTTCATTGTTCCTACATTGCTTAGATAATTACTGTTCAGACAGAAATACAATGCCAAATGAACACTTTGAAATCTGTAGACACATTCTACTGAGTTTTTAGACGTGGTGGATGAGTGATATGGAGTTGTCTCTTCAAACATCTCACACGGATTTGCTTTTCTGCCCCTTAGTCCCAAAGCATCAGAAGCCATTCCATCCTTCCTGTCCTAGGCATTTGGTGTTCTCCCTGGGGATCATTTGCGGTTTAAGACTCATCTACAGAGCTCTGAGTCCCAGGAAGGCAAGGACCATGGTGAATTCATCAGTGGGTCTTGTGACAGCAGATTTTAGAGTCTCTTAAGAAACAGCCGGACTCCTGCTAACAGCAACATCTGACAGACAGTGAGGAGCTATGTGGTTGATTCGCTGGCTTCCAGGAAGTGGGCGTGCATTGCAGTGGAAGTTTGGTTGCAGAAAGATTGGTTACCTGTACACATAGCTATGGTGTCCATGAGGACAGAGCTGGAGGAAGAGTGGATGTGAGTTCTCAAGCAGACTTTAAGGCACTTAAGGTTAGGAGCTTGCTCTTTACTGCCTTTTACAGGTTCTTTACCTATATGGGAAGGCAGAATAACTGAGCCTATCATGCATTAAAATGCCTCAGGTAGGGTTGGTACAGATAGTGGCTCTATTTTGATTATATTGACTGAATTAGGTGAAGTTGATATGAATAAGGACAGAGGAATAACTGGGCACCTCTTAGGCATCAGGCTAAGACATGTACTACTCTCTCTACAACATCACTAGGAGAAAAGGGTACATGATGTTCTAGGAGCCTATGTATCCTCTTGCTTGAGGCCCCAGACACAAGGGAAGATCCAGAAACCAAACCAAATTCACCTAGTTACCACAATTGGGATAAAGCAAACCTAAAACCCAGCATTTCAGTAAAGTCAGCTGGCAGCCTGGCACAGTGGTGCCTTAATCCTAGCACTTGGGAGGCAAAGGCCTGAGGTTCTCTTGAATTTGAGGCCAGCCTGTTATATACAGTGAGCTTCAGGACTTTATAGAGAGACCCTGTCTTAAAAACAAAACAAAACAGCAACAACAAAAAGAACAGCAAACAAAACAAAAACAGCAAATAAAATCTACTGTGCCAACTGCAGAGTGTTAGCTCTCTTCAACAAGGTCTTAAGTTCTCTCGGTTAACCTTGAACTTGCAGTCTTCCGAGTGCTGGAATTTTAAGTCTGAACCATCATGGGCAGTATTGTTATTGTCTTCTTAATCCCTCTTTGCTCGTGACCTCAGTCATAAGCCAATTTTATTTATGAATTTGATTATTATTAGCTTGCTTATATATACCCACAAAATGTGGGACAAATGTGGTACACAAAATGTACCAAGACAAATAGCGATAGGCGATTTTCCCTTCCTTGAGTGCTCTAGGTAGAAAAATAATTTCATGCAAATTAGAATCTAGTGTAATAGTTCAGTGTGTCTCATCATTTGAAAAGAAAAACCTTAGACAGCCTATGGATTGTGGCCTTCGGATGAGGATGCTGATAACAAGCCAGCATGGTTCTCACAAGACATTAATGTGCTGCTGTTAGCACCGACCTCAAACTGTTAGGAACAATAGGCGATCAGTAAGACCTAATGGCTGGACACAGCCTACCAGCACTGAGATCTAGAGAACACTGATCTAGTTACATTAGGGGCTCTGAGAGGAAAGCACATAAATCCAATTTCTGCAGATTATGCAGCCGACGGTCTCTGTGCTGACTCACCATCGTAGGTGTAGATGTTGATGTTGCGAGGCTCCGGGTAGAAGCAGGAGCAGATCAGTGACAGCATAGACAGCTCCTTCATTTTTTCCTTGTAGGCTGAAAGGGAAGATTCAAAATTAGGGTGCTTCGTTTTCAGAATTTCCTCTTTAATGCCTATGCTAATTCGAACAATAATTATAGCCTTCAGGAGAAGGCTGGCTTCTTGGCTTGCTTTCCCAATGAATGAGAGAAGTAAACAACTCTGGTGCATATATTCATGCCTACAGGGGGAAGAGAACGGCATAGGATAGGTAAAGTGAACGTGAGTTAAATTAAAGAGAAAAGGCCCTGAGATCCAGCAGGAAGGAAGGGGAAAACAGTGAAAAAGGATACAGACAATAGTTGCAGAAGCAGGCGCATGCGCATTGTAATTACTGTTCCTGTGAGTCGTCTGCGCATAAGTTAAGATTCTCAGGGGTACGCCATGCATCACCACCATTCATTTGGGGATAGTTGCAGAGCTCATCAGGAGGGTTGTTAAGCAGCTGTCCCCTCTAGGGAACTTTGTTGCTGTTTTCCCTTAATCCCCAGTGCATTTTCCTATCTTGTCGTCTTCCCACACACACTGCTCTAAGACTGGAGAGCTAATCGGGATCTCCCTCTCTCTGACACATAGCGTGAGTAACCAGCCTCACAGAGAAGCTGCAGATCGGACTGTGCTGGTTCCAACCCTTTCCTCCTCCTCTTTTCTGCATGTTCCCTTTCCTCTTCTAATATGCCTGCCCAGGCAGACCTGGTGAGCATCTCACGGCTGTCACCAGGACAAGTGTCTCCAGACCATAGGATTGGGAAGAGAGGGTGGGACACTTTCACGTTTGTTGGCCATTTAATTAGTGGGATTAATTAAAGAAAATTGAAGAAAGTGATGAGTATGTTATATAGTAATTTGTGATAAGGAAACACATCTATGGCCTAGAAAT
Source organism: Rattus norvegicus (assembly GCF_021556685.1). Lineage (NCBI taxonomy): Eukaryota > Metazoa > Chordata > Mammalia > Rodentia > Muridae > Rattus > Rattus norvegicus. Next base: position 94,439,178 of record NC_141535.1, read on the forward strand.
GTAACACCTGTGTGTTGGCAGGATCTGAATCATCACTGTAACCCAGGGGACAGTGTTTAGACCTTGGGAAAAGAGGAAATTCCTAGAAGACGAATTTGGACATTATTGACAGATTTTTTTTTTTGTTGTTGTTGGTTAGCAGGGTAACTATGAATGTGGCCCAGCACAAAATTGTAAATGTATTTAAAACTGCATGAGATTTATATCTTTTCTTATAACTCAACTGTGTGTTCCCCAAGGCTGACTTTTGCAGGTGACTTGCCATAATGTCAAGAGGTTGACAAGGAATGCTGAACCAAGACGTTTCTAAGAGATTTTAAAACCCAGGGAAAACCTACTCAATTACTAATTTTAGAAGCAAGGAAACCGAGTCTCACAGAGGCAAAAGTCACATAGACTGATGACGAAGATGAGGGCTCTGGGTAAAAAAGACAATCTATATCAAAGGTGCCAAGGGTCGTTCCATCCAGTCCAGTGGCAAAGATCAGTATTGCCAATTTCACACAGATCAGCTTAGCACGTCTAGATGATCTGCTGAAGAAATGTTTGCTTATTTCCCCAAAAATGAAAAGCACAGTGTCTTTTCTGGGCCACAGACATTTTTGACAAATGCTCGTTCTGAGAAATTTTATTAATTTTCCAATTTTAGAAGGCCAAACCTTTTTCCTTTGCCTTGTTTCTTTACTGGACTAGTAACTTACATGTAGCTAAGAAAGTTTTCACATATATTTTCAGTGTGGATCATAATTTCTGTCAGAAAATAGTGTATTTGATGGCTTAATACATCGAATTCCACAAACTGACAACAATACAAGAAGGCTTTGAGTGTTAGGACTGTTAACTTTTTTGGTAAGCAAGTACAGTATGATACCCCACACATTTTGTTAAATGATATACACAGCTACCTCTCCACATCTTCAGGTTCTAAGTCCATGAATCCAACAAACCCCAGATCAAACATATTTGAAATAAAAATGACTTCTGCAATGGCACATATCCTCCATGGAATCAATATTAGACCAGTATTATTCAAAATTGCTTTTTTTGCAAAATTTTTCTTATTTCTTAAAGATATAGTATAATGGGCATTTACATGGTTTGCATTGTCTTGGGTAATCAATAGGTGACTTCCGGTATAGGACAGGGCATACATAGGTTATAAGCAAATACTACATATCCTTTAAAATATGGGACTTGAACATATGCAAATTTCATATTCCCAGGAGACCATGGAAGCAATTTCCCTGCACACTGAAGGATGACTACACACCATACAAACATTGTAGATTAAAAGTTTACTAAGAAGTAGTCTAAACACACAAGGATAAGATCTCATAACTCATAAAGAAACAAAGTTCCAGCTATAGGAAGGAGAACATAGATTTCTGCTGACCTCTCTTCATATCTGTCACTCGTGACTTGGTAGTGGACTTTAATAATTTTCAGTAAGGTTTCCCAGCTAGCGAAGGGAAGGGCATGCAGATTGCCTGAGGCTGAGCAGTGACTTATGCTAATAACAGAACATTTTTTATCCTCTGTCCCAAAACTCAGAGGGGAACTTTTACTCTTAATTTGGTGATATTTAGGCATGAAGCCTTCGGGTATCAGGGAATAAAATCCAAGTCTTCATGAGTGGGTCTAGTGTCCTTGTAAGGAGTGAGAGAACTGGGTTCATCTCTTTCCACTGTGAAAATACAAAACAAAACAAACAAACAAATGAACAAACAGAAAACAACCCAACATTGTCTGATCCTTGGAAGACAACCCCTATCAGAGTCCCAACATGTGCCACCCAGCTCACAGACTCTAGTCCTCAGAATTTTATGACATAATCTGTTAAATCAGTCAAAGATAAAACACCACCTGGAAGAAATATCAGTTCTATGCTGAAGTAGTTGATCTGGGGGGGAAAGTAGTTGAGCTCTGTGTGTGATTTCTTTAATGGTATCCCTACTTTCCAGTACACTAATATTTTTTAAGGCTAGGTCTCACCATGTAGCTTTGGATAGCTTGTAACTCACTGTGTAGAGTATGCTGGCCTGGATCGTGTAGATCCACATGCCCTGGCCTCCATATGCTGGGATTAAAGACATGTTCCAACATAGCCGGTTTCAGTACTCATTTTATCAAGGACTCTGGCTGGTGGGCAGCCATTGTGTTGATTGCTGATGCAGGTTCTTTGAATCCCAGGGAACTCCAAAGAACAAGCTGCAAACACCAGGTGAATTCTGACTGTCTCCTTGTAGTAAATATACACTTGTATTGAAGGCCCCCATTCTACAGTGATTGTGCCTCATTTTCTACCAGGTACCTGCAAATTCTATTTGCTCACTTACATTCTCTCTAAAGTTAGTCTTAATTCATATCCCCTCTCCTAAGTACCCCCTCTCTTACACTGTTTCTTATTGATCTCAGTGGGTTTACGCTAGCTCACCTACATACTGCTTGGAGTCTTTGAAACTCTCTCTCTCTCTCTCTCTCTCTCTCTCTATATATATATATATATATATATATAATTATTAAACTATGCATTCTTTGAGGGCACTATATCTTGCTCATCGAATGAAATAATTTGCAGAATAGTTTGCTCATCAAATGAAATAATTTGCAGAATAGTTCTGGAGAGAACATAAAGTGGTTGCTCAATAAACCGTAGTTGTCTCAACTCCATTACAAGTACATGGTGTTTCTGTGAGGTATTATAGAAGTACACAAATACAAGAGAACATTGTTGTTTCTCAGTCAGGGAGGCAGGGTGTGGATAGCAAGCAGACTAAGACAGGCGGAAACAGGAAGCATCACATGGTTTAGAGACATGATTTAGAGAAGCTCTGAAAGACCAATGGCCTGTGACAGCGGGGGGAATCATGGGATTGCCACACTTTGGACATTAAAAACTCAGGCCACTCAGTTCAGGTTCAAACAAGGCATCACCCAGTGTGTGCACCGTATGTTTTCCTGAAATTCCACTTTCAGTGTGTGTCTTGGATTCCATAGGTGACCAGAAACAATGACCATGGTCTGCAAAGGTTGAATGTGCTAATCAGCTGTGCTTGCTCATGCCCATATCTTAGCTCTCAGGTGCCTGATGCAGGAGGATTGCCATGTGTTTGGGGCCAACCTGCGACACCTGATCTCAACCATCTCCCCTTCCTGCTGAAAAATGACTGTAGTGTTTAAGAGAACAAAGCAGAGAGGATGTGTTTCTTTTTGTCAATGTGGGAATTGCTTCTAAAGAGACAACATGGAAACATTTATGTGTAGGACTATGTGAGAACTGACATACTCTCTCCTCTTGCACTTTGAATGGCATTCTCTGAACTCTAGGGTCGGTCTTTTTGTAGGTAGACTCAATCAGGCCTTAAGACTTCTGAGAGTAGGTCTTCCAGGTGTTAATTTTGCTTATAGACTTTGGTTCAGATATTTGGACTTTTGCTCCCTTCATGAATTTTGCTTATGTGAAGAACATTATAGTACTGTGTCAGAGCACCAAAATATCATGAATAAGCAGGTACATTTAAGCCTGGGAATTGAGTCTTCAGGTTATCTTTAGGAATCTTCTGTGGCAGATTTTAAAATAATTATTTTAAATTATGTATAGAATGTGCATCCTCTCGTAGGCATGTACATGTGAGTGCTGGTGGCTGAGGAGGCCAGAGGTATCAGATCCCCTGGAGTTCTAGATAGCTGTGAGCCCCCTGATGTGGGTCCTGAAAAGATCAGTGAGCATTCTTAATCACTAAGCCAACTTCAGCCCCTGGGAAAGAGTTAGAGAAGTGTGTAGGGTGACAATGTATCTGTTGGCCATATGTCCTGGTTTGCCTCCACAACTCCAGTTTATGCCCATTGGTAAGGGCCCTTTACAGTGTTACAAACCTCCCAGGTTAGTCTTCATTATCAACTTAGGAGTAGGGAGCCACTAAATACACTGAATGAAGTTATTTTGTAACTCCCCCTCTCTCCCTCCCTTCTTTCCCCACTCTTACTTTTCTCCCTCCCTCACTTTCCTCCCTCCCTTCTTTCCTCCCTCCCTTCCTCCCTCCCTCCCTCCCTCCCTCCCTCCCTCCCTCCCTCCCTTCCTTCCTTCCTTCCTTCCTTCCTTCCTTCCTTCCTTCCTTCCTTCCTTCCTCTCTTGTGTTCTTGTTTTGTGTGAATGCCAGTTTGCATATCAAGATGCAGACATGGAGGTCAGAAGACAGTCTCTTGTGTTGGTCCTCATCTTCCAGCTTGTTTGAGACAGGATTTCTTAGTTATTTTCCCACTGATGATGCCAGGAGAGCCGGACTGAGTTTCTGTGAGACTCCTGTCAATCTCCTATTGCTCCACAGGAGAACTGGGATTATAGATGTATGCTACTAGGGACTATGGGGATTTGAACTCAGGTCCTTGAACTTGCACAACAAACACTTTTACGTAGTAAGTCATTTCTCTAGGACTGTCCCTGCCAATACTTCCTTATTGTTCTTTTGTGAAGAAGACATCAAGAAGCAGATACTGGAAGTTCAGGAGGTGATGGGGTGTGGCATGGCTTAGGAAGTGTGTAGTACAAAGGCAACAAAGAAAGTACACAAAAATTTATGAAAGAATTGCTAGAAAATAACTGGGTTTGGGTCAAATGTTTCCAATAACCCAGAAGGAAAGGTAAAAGGCCTTTCTAAATAGGGCTTTAAAAAGGAGACTTTCTATGTAAAATGTAACCAAGCTGAGGCTCCTAGGGTGGGATTAATTGGAGAATTAGGTGTGGGTTGATGTACTAGAATACAAATAATTTGAATGGTTTTTAAAGTAGCAACAAAGGACTTCCCAGAGAATATGAAGTATCATGAGAAATGTGCTTATTTTCTGTGGTATTATATCCACTGACAATCATGTCTTTTCTTGCATTTTGCCATCAATGTATGTTAATATTTTTACTATATCCCAAGACCAGGTAGAATTGAATACATCTTTGTAAGAATGTGGGAGTTAATAGGTAATTTCTTATGTTCCTTTACAGCGGTGGGTTGGTTGACTTTGCTATTAAATACTAATGTTTACAAGTATGTGCATTTGTCTAGTGAGTTCATTTAAAATTCAGCCCACACAGAGTATAATAATTATATAGTAATAGTCTCTTAACCTAATGATGTATAAACACTAATTGAACTTTTTTTTTCATTTTTTCCAAATGGCCACAATAAACTGTGAATAATGGTGCTAGCTGCTCTCTGTTGAGCACAAACAATGAGGTAAGGCATTAGTAGACATCTTCCTGTTTAACATCTCAACAGTGCTGAGAAAGGTCCAAGTTTATAGGGAAAGAAGAGGCTCAGAGATGTGGGATATGCTCTACACTTTTTTGATGGTTTCTAGAGTGTGATACTTAGTTTTCATATAGGTCTGTCTGACTCTCATCCTACAATGCTGGTTGATGCTTTAATGCTGTTTCACCTCCTTGTTTCCCCAGTGTGCTCTCTCTCTCTCTCTCTCTCTCTCTCTCTCTCTCTCTCTCTCTCTCTCTCTCTCTCTCTCCACCCCTCACCCCGTGCTGCTGGAGATGAACCAATTTTGTGCATGCAAGGCAAGAACTTCACCACCCACTTTCACTCCCAGTCACCTTTCCAGCAAATTGTTATGTGATTTGCTCTAATTTTGCTGTCCACAGGTTTCCAACAAGAAACTAATAAAGTAAAACTCATAAACTGTTGGTCTTTGGCATTTCCTCCCTTACTTCTCCCACACGAGCCATTGATTACACAGCTACAAATATAGTCATCCCTTAGTATGCATGGGGGACAAGCTTTCAAACCTTCTGCAGACATCAGAATCTATGGATTCTCAAATTCCTTGAAGAAAGGGTGTAGTGTTTGCCAATTACCTGTGTTAAGCTTCATTTATTTGCACGTCTTCCTCCTGGGTAAGTTCTAAAGGTTACCTTGTTTTTGAGTTCATAATAGGATGACATTTCTCTATTCCTTCTCTTCCCTGCAATCCCTCCCACATAACTGGCCTTGATATCTTTCAAATGCATCTTTTTCACTAATCATTATTGCATGCATATATGTACATATATGCTGTTACTTATGTGTATGTGTGTTTTTATATACTTGAAACCATGTCTCAATTATTACATGTTTAACAATTACAATATATTAGTTAATATTTGTTATGTGCCACTGTCCAGGGAATATCCATATGAAGTAAGTGTGCACATGTTTAATATAAAGACTTTTTGGATATTTTAAATTTGTGATCGAATCTACGGATGCCAAATCAGAGGGACGATGGATGTTTTTGCAGAAAGAAAATATACTTTTTGATTTGTGAATTGTCTCTGGATAATAAATTCTGATACAGAAACAGTTGAAACTTCAGGAACCATTTCTCAAAAGAATATATGGATTTAATAATCAATTAAGATTTTATTTTAGATTAAATCATCATGGAGATTAGTTTACTTTAGAAAACAGAACATGAGCACGTGAAGGTGTCTCCCATTCATCTACATATACGCCACAGACTCTGAGCTTTCCTCAAGCTTTCAAATATAAAGTCTTGACTGTGTATGTGTCTTGCTTTAAGTAGAAAATAATATACATTATTCATGATGTTATACTCCATTATTTTTAAAGACCCAAACAATTAGATGTAAATGGCTTAAAAATTTTCAATTTTCCACTTCATTTGGCTTATGTGGGAGTAACCATTAATATGACATTTCATATATCTCATTTTGTTGTTATTTAATTTGAAATTGGCAGCCTTGTAGAAATTCCTTCTGGTTAGTCATCCTGGGCAAAAATGTATCTTAGTTCTTACTTTTAGCTAATATTCAACATGAAAAGGAGTAATATGTGTTTCACTTCCCGCTAATGTGTGAAGGACAGTACAGAATGTTCTGGAAATGTCACATGTGAACATACTACTTTAGTAGAGACTATCTCCTTTAAAATATTATTCTTAGCAAACAAAATATTTCCTCTTAAATGCTCTTACACCTGTAACTTTAACACTCAGGGGTGTTTTCAGAGGATATATATATATATATATATATATATATATATATACACATATATATATCTTATATATATATCTCCCACACATATGTCTATACATATCCACTGTTGAGATTAAATATTTTCAACAACAAATGAGGATAATGTTCATTTGCTTTTGCTGTTTGGGATCCTTGTTTGTATTCTGGTACACTGGTATTCATTCCCTACCCTGTAACTACCATTTTATTGATAAATTATTTTGCAATGACTATGGAACATACAGATGCCACCAGCTTCAGTACATGGGTGGCCAGCATTTTATGTTTAATGGCGACTTGCCATGTAAGAATTCAGTTCACAAAACCATAATAACTATCGGGTCATCTAATAACAGCTCAAAGAGCTTGATAACAACCTTTTCCTCTATCACAAGTATAGACAGAGAGGAAAGTGTGATTTGCTCTTATCTTTAAGGGTTTGAAGTGAGATCCAGAAAGGAAACTGAACTTTGAGTTAGGGAGAGTCAGAGACCAGAACCTGAAGTTCCTGATCTTTACTTTGTCCTTGCTGACAGTCCCACAGAGGGCTGGCTGGCCTTGGCTCTAGACTGGCTGGAGAGTATCCTGAGTCAGCCTGGGGCCAACCTGGGATCAGCCTGCCTATTTCCTGGCTGTTCCTCCTGCAGGAGAGTTTCCTGACCAGTCCTAAACAGCCCCTGTGGAGTCAACCTGCACTTCTTTAGGAAGGTCTCTGGGGATGGAGGACAAAACAAGGGACTACAGAATACAAAATCAAGGTCTCTTGCACATGGTTTTATAGCAAATGGATGTCCTGGTTTCTTCTAATGAAAGAAAAAAATTCTTTGACCAAGATTTACAGTTAGTGTAAACAGTGATAAACACTGTTTTTCAAAAAGAAGGACTCTGTCATTTCCTGGCAAAAGAAGTTTTAGTGTTTAACTAGGAACCCTGTTTTCCCATAGTATTTGTAGCTTGTTCCAAAGATATTTTATTTTACTATTTTTCTCACCTCTTTGAGGGGAGGTCTCACTATGTAAAGCTGGCTGGCCTGAAATCGTTATGAAGATCAAGCTTGTCTCAGAGCTCCACCTGCCTCTGCCTCCAGAGTTCCAGGATTAAAGGTGTGTGCACTCAGGACAGCAGACAACGTGACAAGCACTGCCTTTGCTAGCTGGTTCTGGAAAGATCAGAGCCTAACAGCCCCAAGGACGAAGAAAGGCCATGCACCTGCCTTACCAGCCTGTTCCCGTCCTCACACTCAGGTCTTCTCATAGGTAGGAATCAGCTACGTGGCAGTCATTTTCTGACTCTTTAAAATGTTTACATTTTGCATATTTTGACTCCCACTGCTTATTTTAACTACACTCTGACATGCTGTGTATGCATGAGCACTTTGCACAGTGGTCCACTCTTCATATTATTTAAGGTCAATTTATTTACTCTTCACTTGTATGTGCCACTTCATCTAAGAACTCATTATTTATTATTTGTTTATTATTTATTTTTTAAGGCACGGCCTCATGCATCTGAAGCATCCCTTGAACTGGCTTTGTAGCCAATGGCAATGTGGAGCCTTTTATCCCCCTGCTTCTGTCTTTCAAATGCCAGGATGGGCATGTGCCACCATATACGGTGTTTGTGGCATTGGGGATCCAATCCACAGCTTTGTTTGGGGCAGGTAAGGTCTGTTACTGTTGAGATACAGGCGCGGTCACTTATTTAAGAGGATTTAGAAACTCCCCGTTGTATTTTAAAATAAAGGAGACAGGGCTTGAGGCTGCTCCACCAACTCCAGCACCTGCTATGCAAGCGAGAGGACCCTAGTTAGACCCTCAGCTCTTACTTGTGGAGGGGTGTTGGGAGGTGAGGGACAGAGCCTTGTGGATGCAGGACGGATGCCGACTTAGCCAGGAGGCTGAGCCTAGATGCTCAGCTTCACGGAGGGGCTGCAGCTTCACGGAGAGGCTGTCTCAGAAACAAGTGTGGAAATCGATCAAGGAAAGATACTTGACATCGACTGCTGGCCTCCACATGCATGTGCACACATGTGCATGCACACCTACATGCACAGGTGCAGTAACCACTCTAACAGGTATATGTACCATACAAAGCCACACACACAAAGAAAAAGGCTGGTATAAATTTGCTTAAATACTTTCTACATGAAACATTAATTTAAATTGAGAGAATTAAAATATTTTGTTGATGAATATGTAACTGAACATTTATCACCAAAAAAGGAAACCAAATAACCCCAAATTTAAGGGCCTATTTTAGTATCTTTGAAAACCGCTGATATGAGGTAATGTTTCTAGATATTTCTGCTAGAATGACGTAATGTTAATTAGCTTAGTGTAAAATTAGCCTACTTTCATCCTATCTATCTCTACTCACAGAGATTATGGTCCCCAAAGCCAGAGAGGCTTTGAAAGAGTCACATTTTGACCAGTGAACACATTCCAGTATTCTCTGTAGGTTAAAACTCTCACATCAAGCAAAGGGACTTTTAAGAGAGTCAAAGCAGTATATCCCATTACTGGGTGTTGCAAAATTATCTGAAGCCTTCAATGTCAATTTAGTGGATTCTTGGCTCTAGTAATAGCCACTAGGGAAATGAACGGGCTGCTGTGGGTGGGTTCCGATCCACATTGCAGTAGCGGTAAATTATATCACTTGGGAAACTCAGATTTGTCTTGACTTTTTGCAGCTCTGGCAATGTTTAATGAAAAACTTGTATGAGGCTGGGGGCAAGGGGAGTTGTCCTTTAAAACTCCCCCAGTGAAAGACGTTAAAGTCCACGGCGGCCAAGATGCACTATGATTTAAAGAAATCTTAGAAGCACTCTATTTTTCTTGTGTGTCAAGATTTTATCACCAAGCCTTATTGTGAGCACTGAAGGGTTTTTCCTCCTTAACCCCTAGATAAATGGAGATAGAACATTGGAAAGAAACACAGTCAGGTTAAGGAAGGCTCTACAGCAGCCTCCACTGTGAGCATCTGCAGTCCCATGCCACTGTCTCCTCTATCATTCTGAGAACTTCCTCAAAGGTCAATGCCTCGTTCTTAGTGCTCGAGTCACTAAGAGAAAGATAGAGAGAAGCAGATCTGATGAAGGGAGACCAGCACTCATCCGGTTATTTACCTAATAGAAAGAAATCACTTAGTGACTATTTTCTTCAGGTTTCAGTATTTAATACACAGATTTTTATGTGTTTTAGTTTGAAAACCTTATTTAGAAAAAAAATCCATGCTGTATCTAGGAATGGCGGTGCAGCTCTTTAATCCTAGTGCTTGGAGGCAGAGGCAGGTAGACTTTAGTGAGTTCGAGGCCAGTCTGGTCTTTGTTGAGAGTTCCAAGTCAGCATGGGCAGCATAGTGATATCTGTCTCAACAGCAAAAAAAGATCCATGCTGTGGGTATTACTTGATATTAATATCAACTGTGAATAAAAAGTATTTTAATTTGGTATTACTGCCAAAGAATATGTGATAACTTTGCACCAAATAGAATTCTCGTCTGTATTTAAGTTGTAAGCACAGCAGGTTACTTCCTAGTCATTAGCAGAAGGTAAAACCATCTCTCGCGTGAGTCACAGCAGCTTCATGAGGGAGCCATATTTCCCTTGTTTCTCCAAAACATAAGAGAAAAATTAAAGTCTCCATTGACACTGCGTAAAGTGCCCTGCACACAGACCTCCTCAGTATTGTCCCGGCAGCTGGATTTCCGAGTCACACTCATTAGAGTCAGTGCGAGTCAGCCATTGAGGAAGTGTGCATTAAGTGTGTATGCATGTATGCTACGCTTATGCAGACAGGGAGGGTTAAAGCAGCAGCCAGGGAAGAGTTCTCTGAAGGGAAGAGTCCTGTGAGCTACAGTTACATTTGCACTTCATTGTTCTTTTGTGTCTCAAGAGAACTCAGTGGATGCACACAAGAGCAAAGGCAAGCAGAGAACATGGATTCGGTCAAAGATTAGGACTGTCTTGTTTTAAAAGCGATTTTAGGAATTTTTATTATGAGGTATTATATATTTGGCAATCTGGGGTAGATTGTAAATGTTCTAAGTGTATCCTTAGAAGGGAAGCATGGGCTGGGAGAAATGTTGATTAGTCTTTTGTTGTTGTTGTTGTTTTTTACCATTTCACAGTTTCCAAATACATTAAATCACCACAGTAAATCACACATTTACACATACATTCTGTATCTGTATTCTAATCATATCTTAGTGAAGCTGAGAAAATACAATTTAAAACTAAAGAAAGGGCCAAATTTGCCCACAGATAGGCTTCCAATGCTTATACTGTGATAAATATAAGATTGCTATGACTTCAACAGCTAACCCTCCCGATCATGCCTTTGTTTGTAAATGATGCGTGTGCCTTAGAGGAGACAGTGCTGTGGGGAACTGGATTATCAGCTGTGCAATGCAGGAGAACTGAAACGATTTAGGAGCAGCTCTGCCCTTTGGCAGGTGGTTTTCTCAGCGCAGTTAACCTTAAGGATAACCATAAGGATTCCGGAAAGATCAGGTTCTTTCCATGCCTCTGGGAAACATGTTGTATGGAGTTTTATGGTGATTGCATTTTAATTTCTCTCTCTCTCTCTCTCTCTCTCTCTCTCTCTCTCTCTCTCTCTCTCTCTAGAGAACTGGTTGGATCCGGTTGGTAAGTATTCCCGGCAAAGAGTTACTCTCAATGCACTATGTAGAGAAGCACAGATTATTTGACAACTCGACACTTGGTTTCATGCAGTTAGAATCTTCAGTCATGCAGTGAACATTTGCAAGTAAAGCTGTTGGGACAAAATGGTCTATTATGTGACATACAACGACACACTAAAGCTTCCATGGCTAGATGTCTTTTAACTTTCATTTTCTGTTTTCTCTTGCGGGAGGTTACAGGGTGGATGGTGGATATGGAAGGACTGCGAAAGGAGTGGGATTGGGTGCATGATGTGAAATTCACCAAGAATCAATAAAAACATCATGAGGAAATAAGAAGAACCTCCAGTCATAGCACCTCAGACTTCAAAGCAACAGAGGAGACTCCCTGATGATGCTCTCATAGATAAGGAAGTCAGACCTGGTGCCATCTGCTGCTTTCTCCCTTTGGGGGTGGCAGGCAGTGAGGATGGCAGGAGGAACAGGGTGGGAACAAATGGGCGGGACTTAATGCACAGAGCCATGGTGAGCCTTAAAAGTATCCTGTGTTCTTATTTGAGATTTGACTCTCCTGTTTTTAAACTTGATTATATGTTTTTGGTGTTGAATAATAAAAATGATTTCCCTTCTTAGGGGCAGATGCCTGTAATCAATAACCCTCAGGGACCTTGGGGCAGACTTTCAATGGAGTCGCCTGTGGCAGTTTGTCCCTCTGTGAAAGGCATCGCTGAGGGGAAGGAGAGAACCTTCCTTGACATGAGCTCTGGAGGAGGGGGTCCAGAAGCGATGGATCCAGCAGCTCATGCTGCGTCTGCCCGTGGTCATGCTCATGCACACTTACTATTTCCACACAGCTCCAGTCACACAACTTTCCTTAAAATGACATTTTTCTTTGATTTCGTATGTGTAGAATGCGTTCCTACTCTGTCATGTGAAATTATGCTGTTACTATTGGTATGGATGGGATCAAGCTCTCTACCACTAGACAACATCTAAAGGTCGGCAGACCTGGAACATATCACACCACCTCTCTAGATACTACTGGCTGTCCTAATAGCTGGTTTTTAAACACTCAATAGATTTTAAAATGGAGTAATTTCCCCATTACATACACTTTATGTTTTCTGAAGTAAAAACATCCTTTATCTACCTTATGTTAGACAAACTATCTTATGGCACCTCATACAGAAGAAAACCTAAGTTTTATTTCATATTTCTGGCTTGTAATGTTTTCTTCTTTCTGGATCTTTGTGTTGTGAAATAGCTGTGTGTGTGAGATAGTGTGAATGTTATCTAATGGAACAAATGTTTCAAGGAAGCAGCCCATGTCTCTGATTTCAACTTGTTAAATTCTCAGAGCAAATTTCACTCTTCCTAATGCTTCGCGGAAAGTCTATTTTTGGCTTTAAATATTCTTCCTCACAGGCAGCAAGTGATACATAAAACATAAGCCTTTTGCATGCCATCTGGAACTCTCTTTGGTAGCCATTCTTACACGGTGAAGATTCCATGCTAGTGTGTAACTAGATTGAGAGATTGGGGTGGCCTGTGGATTTTATTTTATTTGTGGCAGCAAATACTCTGTTCATTGGTTAAAAAAATAAAAATAGAATTAAGCATTCACTTTGCATATATACATGTGAATTGAAATTTGGCATGGTAATGTGCTATTATAAAAATATCACCAGTTGGTGATGCATAAATCTGAGGAAACAATGTTTGTTCTTCTTTAAATTCTATTTATTCTGGATTTATTTGTGCTACATATTTTTCACAAAAGTAGGGCTTTTCATTGGAATATTGCTCACAGTTTTGAAATTCAGCCCTATTATAGTAGTTGAGTGGACAGAAGGTCTATCAAGTAAGTGTAATGTAGTTTCCAAAGCTAAGCCTGTGTCTCACTCAAACTTCAAGGTTCACATTGCAAAGCCTTTTTGGCATCTTTGGCTTTTTGAGGAAAGAGCCCCTTTCCTGGCTTGCTCCCCAACAAGTGGCCCTGTTTTCCTCTCTAATTTTTTTCTCAACCCTGCATTTTTGAGGGTGGAGAGGGTGTCTCTCTTAGTGTGTTCTGTATTCCCTTGCATGGATTCCTAACATGCACTCAGCAGTTAACAGATGTCTACACATGCTTTATCCTTTGCCTGCTGAGAAGGGAGGGGCTGCCGTTCACAAGTGAGCAACAGATGCAGTTTGTCAGTTGTCTTAGAAACTGAGTTTAGTTGGAGGTTCACAGCCCAGAGGTAATGAATAGCATGGCGGAGCTGGCTTCTCCCCTTGAAATTCACTAGCTTCAAGTCACTCTGGAAGACAGGCTTTCTGAAATCTTTGCTGTGACCTCCTCTTAAGGCAGACAACTGATGGTGCCAAAGAAAAAGGAGAGACAGAAATATTTCTTCTCTTATTTATATGTTCTCTTGCTTCTGCTCTCGGTAATAACTAGAGGTAAGCAAATAGTCCTCCAGAGTAATGAAGAGAATATGAACTGGAACTCAAGACAGTTCTGGATCTAACCAATCTTAGGAGACATATTATACCTTCTAAAAATGAGTTTGTCAATCTTAGGTGACACAAAATACCTTCTGCACATGAGTTTGTCTACAAATGGGGATCAAATATTATTGTAGTGGATGAGATGGTGTGTTGAGATAGTGAACTGTTGACATATTACTAATAAAGACTAATCATCACCAAATTGATCTTTATTTTTGACACTTTAAAGAGTTAGGGCTAAATGTGCTGGCTGTTTTTATGTCCACTTGCCACAAGCTAGTCATTTGGGGGGGGGGGACCTCAATTGAGGAAATGTCTCAATCAGATTGGTTTGTGGACAAGCCTGTGGCAGCATGTTCCTGATTAATAATCCACGTGGGGTGGTGAACCCCTAGGCGGGTGCTTCCCAATGGTCTAAGAAGGCCGGCTGAACAAGCCATGAGGAACAAGCCAGGGAGCAGCTCTCTTTCATGGTCTTTCATCAGCTCCTGCTTCCAAGTTCCTTTCCTGACATCTCTCAATTGTCAGCTGTGATTTGGAGCTGAAAAGAAACTAATCAAGCCCTTTCCTCCTCGAGATTGTTTGTATCAAGGTGTTTGATTACAGCAATAGAAAAAAGGATACTATGCGGAAATTTAATCCTTACAATTCCCATTCTTTTTAAAAAACATTCTTTCACTACTTTATTAAATAGTTGTGTGTGTGTGTGTGTGTGTGTGTGTGTGTACTTTGATCATCTCCTTGCCCATTATCCTTTTACTGAACTACTCAGTGAACTACTTTTTCTTCCCAACAACCCCTCCCCATTTTCATAACTAACTTTTGTTTGTAGCGCACTGTATGCTTCTATTACTCATTTCACTTTTACCACAAAACTAGCAAATACAACCAGAATTCCTGCTTTGACAAAGGAGACTGTAGGTTGGGGTTCATTAAATGGGCTCTGGATCAATGTGATTTATTCCAAATTCGGAAGTTACCCTCTTTCGTTTCTCCTCTTCTCACCTGTTAGAATGCAGATGATGCTCCTTGTAAGGTCTTGGTACAGCCACAGTAATAAACATAGCAAGCCTCCGTGCATGTTAGCCCTAAGTAGTTCTGCAAGGAACATACCTGCTGTAGTGAGATACGGTAGAGAAACATGCCTGGCTCCTACTGAGACCCAGGCAGACTGGGGAGCAAGAGAAAGAAGTATGTTATGCTGACATACAGAAGAAAAGCGTTTCACAATGCAGAGCCCAGAAGGCAGGGGAGAGGCTGTTCCTGGTGAAGAAGAAATGTTAGGGAAGACGAAAAAAACCTATAAGGAGACTTCATGTTGAATTTGTTACAGGATGAGCTTGAGTTTACAGGAAGGAAAGATCAGGGAAAGCTGGCTAGAGAGGGGCTGCCACAGTCTGTTCAAGGATGCTAGAGGGACTGTGAGAAATCTTTCACACGTTAGCTGATGATGCTCAGTCTGTGTCTTCATGGTCATAAAACTGATCAAAAGTGATGTAAGGATCTGGACAGAAGAGCATCAGAGCTGTGTGGTTCCTCAGGAGCAACAGACTCCACTTGTGATCTAATTAAATGGGGGGGGGGTTTGAAATGTTTGCCACCATCAGAGCCAGATACAAAAGCTCAGTGTTCTTTCTCAAGTGACAGGCAGACATGCATGTGAGTATGTGCCTGTGCGTGTGCATGCTCGTGTGTGTGTGTGTGTGTGTGTGTGCGCGCGCATGCTCCTGTCTATGGGTGTGCGTGTGTGCATACTTGTGTATGTGTGTGTGTGCATGCTCATGTGTGTGTGTGCATGTTGTGCATGCTTGTGTATGTGTGTGTGTGCATGCTCATGTATGTGTGTGTGTATGCTTGTGTGTGTGTGTGCATGCTCATGTATGTGTGTATGTGTGTGTGCATGCTTGTGTGTGTGTGTGCGCGTGTGTGAATTGGCCTTGGGTAAGCTATAATGCAGCTGATAGCACAGATTGCACTTGTCTACGCTGCTTAGTTTTTTTTAACAAATGTAATCCATGTCTTTTCCAAGGTGCTTAATGACTCCATGGCAGCCCTCAACCTAGAAAAATAAATTCATCTTAAATACAGATTTTACCTTACATGTTTTGCTATTCAATGAAGCACCCCGTGAAGCACCTCAGACTCTCTTTGAGGATTTCAAGCTGAGGAAAATGGCTACTTCTTTTCAAATCGACGGGGAGCTCTTTTGCAGTAGTTATGACCTAGTGAGGATTTGAACCATGATGTGCTTCCATATAGCACTCCTCCTTTTAATGACTCATTGCTTAGGAGAAAGTAGGAGTATATCTTGTCATCTGGCCTTTAGAGATTGTGTAAGACTATCTAACCGGAAACAGACTCGTAAGTATGGTTGCAGATATTCTCAGTGTACCTAGAGTTACATCGTAAGTACAATCCCTCGTTTGTATACCATGTGTTTTTAAACATCAAGTTTTTGGAGAAATAGCAAGGATGCTGGAAATTGAAGTGGAGAAGCATGGTAAACAGCAAGAAGATTGGGGGTGGAATGACTGAGCAGCAGGAAAGAGAGCTAGGGTGTGGGAAAACCGATGGATCAATAGCGATTTTGTAGGTGTGTGTGTGTGTGTGTGTGTATCTGTGTGTGTGTCTATGTGTCTGAGTGTGTATCTGTGTGTGTGTCTAAGTTGAGTTTGTGCAACCCCTGTATCTGCGCACCGGCCCCACAGCAGCTCTTTCCCACAAGGAGCCGGCCGTCAGGGCGCAGCGTTTTTGCGGAACTGAAGTGCTGCGTTTCCGTTTCCACAGGGCTTGGTGACTGGTGTGCCTGTCCGTTCTCTCTGACTACATGGAGTTTTGCCTTTCTAATAGCCCTATTGAAAGGAGTTTTTAAGGAGGCTTTTGGTCTATGTGGGTATGGGCCTGGGTATTTTTCCTGGTTAGGATTTGATCTGCCTGACTCAGAGGTAAAGCAAGATGTCGCCTGCAGGAGAACCATGAGACAGAATGCTGAGCAGTCGAGGTCTGAGATCAGTTTCTTTTCGTCCCTTTCATGTTTTCTGCCTGTTTCTTGGGGGTACCTGTTCTGGGCCCAGAGATTGTCTGAGATGAGTGAGCGCTCTCTTGTCCACCTCCTTCCTTCCACTGAAGAAGCTTAGATTTGGGAAGGTTACGTGGAACAGGACACAGACGGACCTTTGGGTGAGTTCAGTGCTAATTGTCAGAAGCAGGCTCAAGGCTGCTCAGCAGGGTTCTGATATCCCACCCTCAAAGAAGTACCTACGGTTGCCTGAGGGATGCAATTACCATTTTAGCTCAATTTTCATTATTTTGAATGTATCTTTCGAAAGTAAGTGACTTCAGATTCAGACTGTGTTTCTTGTTTTTCTTATTTACTTATTTTAAATATGTGCTCATTGGCATTTACCTATGACATGCACCCCCAAACCCCCTAACACCCTTAACCAGGTGTGGTCGTCTACAAATGTAATCGCAACAGTTGGAAAATGGATGCTTGAAGGACAGTCCCATTTGAGCCAGTGTGGGCTACAGAGTGAGGACTTTGTCACACACACACACACACACACACACACACACACACACACACACACACACGAGAGAGAGAGAGAGAGAGAGAGAGAGAGAGAGACTTAATGAGAGAGACTGAGACAGACACACACAGAACAAGCTATTATATCTAATGATAAGAAGACACAAGCTCTTGCATTTATGCAGTTACTTGATAGACACCAACGGTTCCCATTAGCTTACAATCACTTTCTGATACAAACAAGGCAGATAATTAGGGAGCTTGTTAGGTATGAAAGTTTGTGGGACCAGCTTCAGACCCTCAGGACAGAAACTCCAGTGGTCAAGAAGACCTGAGAAACATTTTAACCAAAGGGTTCTAACCTGCTTGCAGCACTTGGTGATCTCAGTCCTTCCTAAGAGATGTTATTATTAGACACGGGCTGGTCAGATAGTTTGGATGGTATAACAGAACTGTGAAAGGTGAGAAGCCTTCTATGCAGCTTTAACCCTTGCTATTGTTTTTCTCTTTTGTTAGTATGTGAAGATCTTGTTATCTTCAAAATAGCAAATTACCCAAGAGTGAGGAGCAGACTCATTTATAGTCTTAGAATACAGACCTCAGGCTTCTGAACAGAGTTGGCATTCACATACTTAAAATAAGTCCTTTTTAACGTAAGGGCTGCTAAATGTCATTCTTGGTGACGTTAGCTATCGGTGCTTTTGAGCTGCAGACAAATACACCTAGCATGTAGTTTTTCTCTTCATGCATGTTTGATTTCAGTACAGAGGACTAAGTGCTAACTGTAATTAGTTTTGTATCCACATCTAATCTATATGAAATGGATCTATATCTGCCTTGGGTACCTGGTCTTTCTTGCTCTACACTTGACTGAGTAAGTTCTTCTAAGTCCTTAATGGAATGACTTATATACAATGTCCAAAGCACAGGTATTACATGAAGATTTAAAAAGAAAGGGAGTTTGGAACAAGTGAATGTTTTTTTGAAATGTTTTCTCATGTAGACAGATTATACTGTCTAATTAAAAAAAAAGATATTTGGTTTCTGGGTATGGGTGTTTGTATGCATGTCTGTGTCCTACCTGTGTGTCTATTGCCTGCCGAGGCCAGAAGAGGACATTGGATCCCCTGAGACTGAAGTTGTTAGCCTTCATGTAGGTTCTGGGAAGTGCAACCAGTGCTCTTAATAGCTGAGACATCTGCTAAAAACAAACACAACAAACAAAACCCAAACAATTTCCAATCTTCTGAGCTTATCTGTTTTTTTTTTTCTAAAAATGATAAAAGAATTTGCTCTGACTGAAGGAGAACCGAGAGACGATTTTTTAAGAGGCAGAAGTGTGGGTCTTGTGATCTGCCACAGAGACTTGAAGTGACTTCGGTAATTTTCACGTTTGCGCTGTGGTTATCAGGAGGGCATGTCAGTTGGAACCTTGCTGTCAGAGCTACAGAATGGCAAGAATATTAGTGTTGGGAATAGAAGAGATCGCTGAATGTTGAACTGTGTCCTGAGGCGGTCCCTGGGGGCCATCAGTCACCTACACAGGAGGTCTGGTACTCCCTGATATCAGAGGTGGCGGTTCCTGCTTTCAGTTTTCTAAGTCAATATATATTCAGTTGGTTTTTTCCATCTGTAGAAGTTAGGTTTCTCTTTACTAAGGAATGCAACTGGAAAACAATTAGCTTTACTGCGAGCATTTTTTTCCATAGAAATTAAATTTTATGGCTGATGTTAATATAGAGAAACCCCCCCTTTTTTTTTTAGAGCAAGCAATTGTGATTACTAATCACAATTTAGTGTAGAGTTTAGAATATTTATTGTAAAATGTATTTTGGGGATAAGATTTAATTAAATTCAATTATCTTCATCTTGATATAAAAACATTCAGGGGACTGACAGGCTCACAGTGTTGACAATCTGTTGTTTTCTAAGTTCTTGGACAGCAGAGAAAACAGCACAGATTCCAAGACCCCGAGAAAACTGTTGCAGAAGGACAGTTGCTAAGTGGGAGCTCCTGACCCAGCAAAGCGGGGACTCAGTCCTAGATAACGCAACATTGAGACAAACCAGCCTCAGGGTGCTACACCGGAGCCTTCATTATCTACTTCTTATCAAAAGAAGGGTTTTGGAACTTATAACTTCTCTAAGGGGAACAAAATTGTAAATAAAAAATTACTCAAGGTTTTGTCCTGTTTTACATAACACGGGCCTTCTCTCAGGCACAAATCCTACACATGGTATCTCCAGGTGACTGGTGTGATGGGTGCTAAGACGCATTAATTAACCTTTACATTGACATTGACATAAATGTGTTTTTCCAGAACAAATGTACACAAAATGTTTTTAATCATAACTGATGAAAAGGGTTATTATAAACACAGGCTTTGCTGCTCAAATGTCTCCTTGACAAATGACAGGGCATTTTTTTTTTTTTTTTGTTAAAGATAATTAAAAAGTTCTCACAAGGGAGTCAGAGATTTCCCACAGATCTCTCCAGCTCATTTGCTTTTGAACTAGTAAGAAAGTCTTGAAATAGTACATAGTTTCATTAAATGTAGATGCCTAGGTTGTATTTCTTTTAAGTTTAAATTTATTTCATAAGCTAAGGATTAAAATTAAATATCTGGGGTCAGTGCAAGGATTGAAAGATGCAGTTTGTCTGTACCAGAAAAGTGATTCTTAAAGCAACACGGCAGTAAAATTGTTATTACAGAACTAACATTTTCTTGTTCATGTGTTCAGTTTAAATGTCTATCATATCCAAATGTTATCTCTAAAACTGCCAGGATTAGCTATCTCACACACAACGTCTGCTCTGCTGTCTTAGCATTCCTTCCTTAAAAATGGAAAGACAGCAACATCAGCAACAACAACCAAATCCAACAGCTTATTAGCAACTACAGCAATGTAAAATAGTGGTTCTCAGCCTGTGTGTGGGTCACGACCCTTTTGGGGGGGGTTGGCATATCGGATATCCTGCATATCAGATATTTGCATTATGATTCACAACAGTAGTAGAATTACATTTATGGAGTAGCAACAAAATAATTTTATGGTTGGGGATCATAACAGTGTGAGGAAGTGTATTAGAGGGTGGCAACATTAGGTAGGTTGAGAAGTTTTTCAGCTTCCAGAGTCCTGGAAAGACCTGGGATGACCCACTGAAAACAGTAACAAACGAAAGATAACTTTACTCCAGTTCTGGCTGTCCCTGTGTTCTGCTGCCTGGGACAATTGCTATTTGGGATCTTGGTTTAAATGCTGTCTTTGAGACGTTGTGTATTTAGTACCATTTTTGCAGTACAGAATTTTCGGAAATGTAGTATGTCTCTGCTCTGCCGCTCACTGCATGGAGAAACTGATACATGATCTTTTAAATGATATTTCTTGAAGACTTATTTATTTCTCGTCTAGACCATCTTTCTTAGGGGAGTAAAAGTAAATGGGGGAGGCTCTTTATTGACTTAAGAAAGCAGAAAAAATTATTTACTTACTTGGTTTAAATGAGGGTCTCCCAGCACAGCCCGGTTTGGCCTTGAACCTCAAACCCTCTCACCTTAAGGTCCTGAGTGACGGGATTCACAGGCATGAGCCACCACCAAACCAAACCAAGCTGTTTCCAAAACGGGGCCATACCTAATGGACTCCTTATAACCCAGTGAACTCTCAATACTTCCAAAACGGGGCCATACCTAATGGATTCCTTATAACCCAGTGATCTCTTAATCCTTTCAAAATGGGGTTATACCTAATGGATTCCTTATAACCCAGTGAATCCTTTTTTTTTTTTTTCATGCAACATCCAGGATGAGATGCTCTGTTGGAATAACTTGGTAAGTAATATCTATGCACATATACTGACTTCAGTATGGTTTTAACCTGTTTTACTTTCTTTCCCATATGGAGATAACTGTCTAGTAAATTGTGCATTATCCTACTGGTTTTAACTTCTGTTCTGGGTATCGTTTGTAAATAACAGTAATATCATATGACTTATTATCCCTTCTTAACTGAGCCACAGCTGTATTCCTTTCATGGACCCACCTACCCACACACATGGACAGAGCCAGTCTTATTTCTCCCACATTTTTCCCCAAAGGTCTTCTGTTGAGTCCTGTAATATAAATATATTTTAAACAATCTAATTAAGAGAGCGATGGTACAGAATACGCATCCTCAGAGGAATTAAATCCCTATGCATATGAGTTTGGGAGTGAAATATTCTGTAATCCGTTGCTACAGATTTAAAAATCTTAAGTCACAACCTGGAACTTCTATGAGAGGCACATGCACATCATAACTGTATTCTAACAGTGATGAGTTGACGGTTGGAATTGGTATCAGCCAGCAGGTTGCCAGAGTTGAGACTCACCTTCACTCAGTCCTACCCCAGCAGAATCTAAACTGCAATGAATACCAAAGTTTGAGAAACATTGACGGGGTTGGGGATTTAGCTCAGTGGTAGAGCGCTTGCTTAGGAAGCGCAAGGCCCTGGGTTCGGTCCCCAGCTCCGGGGGGGGGGGGGGAAGAGAAACACATTGATATGATAGCATTAAATACCTTTAGGGTAAATGATATATATATGTATAAATTAAATATATGTATATAAATACTATATATAAGTTAAAAATATAAAGAAGACTTCCCTTCTATTGAACATTGAAACTATTTTCTTTGATAATCATCAAAATTAATTTATACTTATATGTTTCTTCTTCTTTAAAATGGGTATCAGTTATTTACTAGACCAATAAAACTGTTCCAAGGTTTTAAGACTAACTTTTGTCATTTCAACAATTATCAAATATAATTGTATATATTTATAAATATATAGTGTGTAAATCATAATTGTTGAACATGCACAAAACTTGGATGGAAATCCCATTAGACTTGGTGAAAAGCTGTCCTTTAGGAATATGTGGGAGCAGTTACTGTTTGTCTGGCCACACCTCCTTAGGACCATGTTTTTCTGCCTGCTTCTTTCACATTTTTTTCTTTTGCAGTTTCCTTTAAGGGTGGAGCCCCTCACATCAGAGCTGTCCCTAGCATGGGGCTTATTTAAATAAATGAACCAGTAAACAATAATTTTAATTTATGCCTTTACTTACAAATTAAAACATCTGTTCCTAAATAATTTTGCTATTACTACTGACATTTTCTACCATTTATGCACCATACAACCCCAGAAGTAACATAAATGATATAATAATTATACTGTAATGAAACTGGAAAGAAAGATCATGAGGGACTAATTATCGGGGCTCTGCCAACTTGTAGACTACAATCGCTCATCCCACTGTACAGATGTGCATGCCCTTCTCATTCACTAGAGCAAAGCATGGCATTATTCTATTAAATCAACAATTGAATGATTCCAATAAAAGAAAAGTTTTTTTTTTTCTCTAGCAGTTAGTGTTTGAAGCCACGTTTAAATCAATCATAGAGAAACTGATTGCCCTCTAGTGGGGTGAAAAGTTAGTGCAGACTCCATGGTCTCCCAGTTGCAAGAACCGGGAAGCAAAAAGCTTCGGCTTCGGTTCTGGAAACATTTGGGTCACTAACTATTGAGTGTTTTCTTGTGGACCAGCTCATTCATAATGTTGCAGATTGCATGGCAACAACAGTGTGTGTTTTTCCATAGACAAAAGAAAACTGGTGAGAGCTGGGAATTAACTCTCCATGTGGGACTGACCACACCCAGGTCTGGGTTTGTGCAGTTAGGTCTCACATGCTTTGAGACCGGTTTATCCAGCCTTTTGCAAGCAACTAGCAACTAGAGTGACAGAAACATACACCTCATCTTAGTTAAGGGAATAAAAACACTAGTGGACAGAATAACAGCAATTTCCCTAAAAATGTGCTTTATTTATGAATGAAAAGACATTCAATATGGTTTCATCTTCCATTTTATACTTAGTCATTTGAGTTTTATGGAAAAAAACCTTGCTTGATAGATATCAAATAATTACAGATATAAGTAAATATTTTGATCCTAGATTACAAAAGGAAACTATTTTATTGTGTGAACTGGCTTTCTGACATCCTGGAGGGCATCTACACACAATGGAACTTCTTGTAGCATTTTTCTTGTTTTTTGTTACTGACAATCAGAGATTTGATGGAAGGTATATCTGTCGTTCCATATGACCTAATGCTTATTTTTCCAAATCACTATTAATCCATGTCAATCGAAATTTATATAGAAAGTAATGGTAACTCTTTTAAGTGTAAGAAGTGAAATCCTGCAAAAAAAACCAAAAAAACCCCAAAAAAACCCCAAACAAACAAACAAACAAAAACCCCAAAACCAAAAAACTCTAATGAAGAAGCAACAGCTCTCATAAAAAACCAAACAACAAACAAACAAACAACCCCCCCAAAAAAACAAAAAAACACTTATCTTCTTCCTCTTGGCATAGAAACATTTACCACAGATTTGTTTGTAAGTCAGTGAAAAGCCATTAGGAATTTTGATGAAACATTGGTCTAGAATTTATTTAGTTTCTTAAGCTACAAAGCATTCAACATTAACGATCATTGTAAAACATGCCTTTTCTCATAGATTTTTATGCAGGCAAACACCAAAGATCCACTGATACACAGCACTGTGCCAGCGACTTCACTGGGCATAGCCCTGCTTACTGCCCCCACCCAACTAGTATGACTTAGATATTTGTCATTGATGGACCAAGCTCCATTCATTTCTTTAATTTCCTCCCTGAAATCCTAATAAAATCGTCAGCTTTTTATTCCTAGTTGTTCATGCTTCAGTTTATACTGTGCCCCCATTTGAGAAGATAATAGACGATACAATACGTACTTAGCTCAAACATGCTGGACACATGGATTGTTTAATGAATCCGGAAAAAGAACCTCCCTTGCAGATTAATTGATTACTCTTTGCAGTGGGATGCTTTAAAAAACCAACACCCGAAAGGGCACCCTTTTCACTGTGAAGGTAATGTCTCTTCTCAGGTTCACAAGTACAGTCTAATTATGGCAGAAGGGACTTTTA
This sequence comes from Rattus norvegicus, assembly GCF_021556685.1. Lineage (NCBI taxonomy): Eukaryota > Metazoa > Chordata > Mammalia > Rodentia > Muridae > Rattus > Rattus norvegicus. The sequence continues at coordinate 94,463,868 of NC_141535.1, forward strand.
CACCTGTCATCGGTGGGGTGGGAGTTTCATTGGTTGGCGGTTACCATTTCACGATACTTGTTTCTGGGTAGAATTGAGACTGTATCAAAAAGCACTTGGAAGAGGAGTTTTGGGGGAAAACAAAAATTGCGTGCATAAATCTATATTTAAATATATATCTCCTTTTGTGGAGGGGCATAACATCTCAGGTATATATAATTTTTGCCCATTGAAACAAAAAAACAATTCTCTGTGGAGAATTTTCCAGCAATCATCTGGTACACAGGCTCTCCTTAGCAAGCAGCAGCACATACACTTCAGTCACACGAACATACATAACAGCGACGGGAAGTCAAAATGTATTTGCTTTATAGAAACTTAAATGAATAGCCACAGACAAAATTATCTTTGGGTTGGGAATGGGGAGAGGGTGGAGGTTGGTGAAGATGATCAGGGAGATTAGTGGCAAGGGGTTAATCCGTACCAAAAGGGACCAGTATCCTTTTTGGGAAAAAAAAAAAAAAAAAGGAGACTTAAGAGGAGATAAGTGAGTTTTAAACTAATAATCATGATGATTTCCAAGGAATCACAATTCTGGTGATGAGAAGTAACTAGCCAGTCCTCTGCAGCTGAAACCACTCCGTGGGAGTACAGACAGCAGAAAAATCTCCCCAACCCCCATCAGAACCCTTGCGGACAAGCGGATTGATAGCCAATTGTGGCAACTGAGAGTACCTCAGGACACTGCGCAGAACCCTCCTCTGGGATACTCCTGCGGGGGCGAGCACCCAGTTCCGAGAGGAAGGCGAGAACTGCAGGGCTGGCCCGGGTCCACGCGCGCGATCGCCACGTGCGTGCTCGCCAAGCTCACAGCCTTGGTTCTAGCAGCGAGGGGTGCGGCCGAGCCACGCCCCATTGGAGGACCCTCGGTGGGGTCCCTATCCCGCAACACAGTAGGCCGTGGGCTTGGAAAAAGGTCCTTGGGTTCTGCATGGGCAAGGACACTTTCCCGAACCACAAGGAAGGGGTCACCTCTGTGGTCCAGGGGCCCGGCAGGGCGCGGCTGCGTCTTTGTGTGGCCAGGCAGGGATGGGCTTGGCCCTGAGACCCTGAGCCAGGCCAGGTGTCTGCACACCCTGAGGGGTTCGAAGCTATTCTGAAAGGCGGGGCTAGAAAGAGGGGTGCCAGGACTGCACTGTTCTGCAGCCCCACCCAAGTTCGTGGGAGCCAGCTTGGAACCTAAGTCTCCAGGGCTCCGCAGACAGGGTGGGGCAGGGCAGGGTGGAGCCAGTCCATATCTTTTTTCCTGCTGTGCATCCACAGCCCGGCCTAGGGGAGGGGGCCTTCCGGCCGCCTCCCCAGTGCAGGTCCCTTCCAGCCTGTGCACCCCAGGGCAACGAGAGAAGCACAGGACCTTTTCCGAATGAAGGCCCTGGATCTGGACTGGACTCTAGTGGTTTTACATAGCCCAAAAGATTTGGCTCCGTCTGACCCATAAAATTGAAATTGCACGTGGTTCATCTTAAAGACCTTGACCTCTTTTGCTTTATATCATCCTTACACTTCTTTATCTGTATTATTTTCTGTATACCCTTCTAAGTTCCCTAAACGTCCTCCCTCCCTCCCCCCCGAAATGATCTAAGGAGTTCAGAATAGCTCCCCACCTCGCTTCTTTCTCTTTTCTGATTTTTTTCTTTTGCTACTATGTCTAAACATCCTATTTAACGTGGTTCTGAGAAAATACGTTAACCCACTCTCCTCTCGTCCTATGAAGAACAATGAGGCCAGGGTGGAGCGTCTGAGGTTAGTGGTCAGGTCTCTGGCAAGCAGACTGCTAGTGAGTGAGTGGGGCGTGGCGGGACTCCGCTGTTTCCCCAGGGTTGGGTTCTTCAGTGTCTTTCTGGGCTACCCATTCGCCCCCTTTACTGAGGGTGCAGAGCTGGGTAGGGATGGGGACCGCTTGACTCCTCACAGGGTGGGGCGGTCCGCATAGTGTGCCCAGCGCTGCAGGTGCCCCCCCACCCCCGACCATAGCTTCACACACAAAGAAACCCCACCCCGGCGCCTTGGGAAGCCAGGTCCCTTTACCCCTCCCCACCGCGCAGGCTTCCCCGCCCCTGCAGCTGCCCACCCGCGCCCTCCACGCCCTCCTTCTGTTTGCCCTCCCTTTTCCTAAAACAAAGAAGCTAAGGTCCTACCCCACCCCTCCGGCCGCCTTACCTCCCTGCACCGCGCCCCAAGACTAGCGATTTTTCCGAGAGACAATACCATTAAATGTGCCCACTCCCCTCCCCCGTTCCCACCCATCTCTCAAACCTCCCGGATGGGACCGCTTTGACTTTGCATTTTCTCTTTTATTCCAGTATCACCCCTCCCGTTCCTATTTTCTCTTTAAACTACAGAATAAATATAGGGCGTTCCAAACCACTTTCCGAAATGTCCCTTCACCTCACTGAAGGCAGATCGTTAAGGTAGCCCCCTCCCTTCTTATGGCACTTAAATTTTAAATATGGAAGCAGAATAAAATTTCTGCCCATCGTAGGAAAACTTACCTGCTTCTATCTTTTAAAAAGAAACCATTTGCTTTAGTTTTTCAAAGACCCCCCTTCCCCTTTGGTCTCTTATCTACTCTCAGAGCTCCCGCCGACCTTCCCAGCTCCTGTATCATGAATGTCTTTCCCTTTATAAAATATCTTTTAATGTCTTCAGAGAAAGGGAGAGATTGCTCCAGATAGAGCCTGTGGGGAGCGAAGCGCGATTCTTACCCATTGCTGTTTTAGCCATTGTAGGGATGTGCACGCTCGGAGCGGTGGCAAAGGCGAAGGAGAAGGGTCCAGCTGTAGCCGCGGAGAGAGCGAGAGAGGAGTCTGAGTAAGGCACTGAGTCTGCAGAGTGGGACCGTGCTAGAGAAAGAGCGAGAGGCAGGAGCCTATGAATAATTATCACGCAGAAGCTCAAGCAGATTGGCTCTCAGGGTCCCCTGACATGACTCCTGCAGAGTCAGAATCTCCAAGCATTAAATATTGATCGGCCAATGGTGCTGGAGTACAAAGTACCAGAATGCAGTTTGAAATGGAAATCAGCTCTTGCCTGGAAGCTCCCCCCTATTTTGGAGCCCGATAGTACAGTCCAAGTGCAGTGGTGCCTTAGCCAGGAAGCCTCCTAGGAGCTAAGGACTGGGCTGTGCTTATCTGTACCCAGGAGGCTATACTTTGCTTCAAACATGTGTCACTGCATAGATTGGCAAAGAGAAGGCCCAGGGGCCTGAAAACTCACCCCAGTGTGCCGAGTGTCGGAAAAGTGGTTTAAAGCTTATGTTATTACTGTTTCTTGTTTTCTCTTTCACCTTTGGCCTTGCCCTTGGTGGATCCTGACCTTCCTAATAGGTGATGGAATTCCCAAACTAGCCCACGTCTGATTGTGGTAGTAGCTCAGATATGGCCAGGGCTACTCGTTTTCCCTTCTTGCATAGTTGGGCTCCATAGTCCATAATCTCAGGAAAGTTTCCTAGTAGAGGGGGGTGGCCTGGCCTTTCCTCTCTAGCATAGAGGAGAGAACTGTTGGCTACTTGGGCACAGGGATATAAATTCCACCTAAGGACATGATGCAAGAGAGCAGGAGAACCTGGACTAGGAATGGTTTCCCTGCATTCACAGTCAGATTAAGCAGTATGAAGTGCAACGAACTTTGAAACAAATTATAAACAAGGCATTTACTTATTCATTTATTCATTCACTTAAAAACATTTAGCAAATGTCCACTTTTTCTCAATTCATACATATATATGTATTAATATATATTAATAAAAGGCATCAGTCAAGATAGATATGAATCTTTTAATCCATCTCACTCTCTTATCCAATCAATAATAACTCACTATCTGTTTTACAGTAATTTATACTAACCTATCCCCTCTTTGGAAAATCATACAGAGCTGTGGTGAAGTGGATGGAACTCCAAAAAAGCCACAACTGTATATATATATATATATATATATATATATATATATATATATATATACTGCATCTGCACTGCACTGGAGAAAAAGCCTTAGGGGTATAAGTCCTAGGACTTTTAATGTACAAGACTGAACTTTACTGTACTAACATTGTATCAGTCTAAACTCATGTAGGAATTGTGGTTGAGGTATTAAAAATAGCTAGAAATAGATAATTCCATCTCAGAGATGAAAAAAAAATCGTTTCAATCATGAACATGTATGAAACACTGTCTAATTTTAAAACTAAGATTTTGCCCATTGGTAAGTTTTTTGGTAGCTACTAATTTACACCTTAAAATTTCTTTTTTGTTTCCTGCACAGTCCGAAGTGCAAATGCCAGTGGTGGAAGAAAAAGCAGAGGCACTCTCCGTGGTGCTGAAATGGCTTTGCACTTCCTTTTTACTTTGTAAAGGCATTTTCACACTCTGGATGATTTGCTGAACGGCAGGAAGCTACTGAAAAGGGAGCATTCCTGACCTGCTGAATCATGGGAAAAATAAAAAAAATGAAGATCAATAAAATTATTTCTTGAGCAGGAAGATGAGAAATTATTGTTCCTGTCATTGAACAGGCCCACGACTATGATATAGATAGCGTACTGTATGGAAATGGCAGGGTTTGGAAATAAATGATCATTTTCTCCTTCCCAAAAGCCATTTCTCAGTATAAATGTGAGATTTTCTTCCTTCTCAGTAGGCTAGTTAGTAGCCACAAGATGAGGACTCTTCAGCTCGCCTGTGTGACTAATACTTCCCTCACCACACCCTTCTTCCCAGGCTTGTGTCATCCAAATACATTCTTCAACTTCCTCAGAGGACCGGTCCTTCAAACACAATGACAGAATGTCTTTAACAACAATTGGCGATTCAATGAGATCTGTTGCACTTGCGAGCACAAAATGCAACACAACTTCCACTGTCCTCATTTTTTACTCTCTAGTGAGTATTCCTCCCTGACAGACAGGAACGTGAGAAGGAGGTCAGTGTGTGCAGGGGCAGCTACCATATGAGTGGCTTTTAAAAACAATTGTGGCTTTTTTGGAGTTCCATCCACTTCACCACAGCTCTGTATGATTTTCCAAA